>NW_006160069.1:2664333-2685192 GCF_000334495.1 Tupaia belangeri chinensis | reverse complement strand
TATATATATATATATATTTCATAATCTAACTGCATTTTATTTCTTTACAAGAAAATTCATTCGTAAAGCCAATTTTAAAATAATCTCTTACAAAACTTAAACTTTGTGTTAAGATAAGGGAAGAGTTTTAGAACATCTCTATTTGCTTATACATTTGATACATGTGCCCTTATTTTCTCTCCTTGTCCACCCTACCGCTTCTTCTCTGTGAACATTCCTGCCCTTAGTAAGGGTTACACTGACGTTGTGAGGATCCCTGAAGGGGCAACGCACATAAAAGTTCGACAGTTCAAAGCCAAAGACCAGACCAGATTCACTGCCTACTTAGCCCTGAAGAAGAAAAATGGTGAGTACCTTATCAATGGGAAGTACATGATCTCCACTTCAGAAACCATCATTGACATCAATGGGACAGTCATGAACTACAGTGGCTGGAGCCATCGGGATGACTTCCTGCATGGTATGGGCTACTCCGCCACGAAGGAAATTCTCATAGTGCAGATTCTTGCAACAGACCCAACTAAAGCATTAGATGTCCGTTACAGTTTTTTTGTTCCCAAGAAGTCCACTCAAAAAGAAAATGCTGTCACCAGTCATGGCAGCAATAAGGTGGGGTCACAAACTCCACAGCTGCAGTGGGTGACGGGCCCCTGGCTCGCCTGTTCCAGGACCTGTGATACAGGCTGGCACACCAGGACCGTGCAGTGCAAGGATGAGAACCGAAAGTTAGCAAAGGGATGTCTTCTCTCTCAGAGGCCTTCTGCATTTAAACAATGTTTGCTGAAGAAATGTTAGTCTGTGGTTATGGCCTTATGCGCAAAGGTAACTGGAGGATTCATCACTAAAACAGTTGTGGTGAACAAGAGGTCTACCCGATGCACCGGAAGTCATGCTTCAGTGAGTGTCCTTGTCAACAGGAGTTGAATTATGGGCAGGATCAGCTCTATAGGACCAAATGAATATGTGCACTGCTTCATGTGACAATGGTGACCTTGGAATATAGAAGAACTTGGGAGTTACTGAGCATTCCCTGGGTCTACAAGGATGAAAAAGCACACTGACGAATGTAGAATCTGGGGACATTTGAAGATGACAGAGCAACTCCCCCTTGTCACCTACCTCTTACAGAATGTCTTTAAAGGCATCATAATCATTTTCACCCATAATACACAGTAGCTTATTTTTACTGTTTGTAAATATTTTCTCAGTTGGTATGTCACTTTATATCACCTGGTTCTATTAAAATGTCTATGTTTATATTTCTATAAAAAATGTGTTTGACCAAAGTAGGTCTGCAGCTATTTCAACTCCTTTCAGTTTCCAGAAAAAGCTGTGGATGTTTTACTGGAAATTAAGAACTTGCTGCTGTTTTAACAACATTTAGTATCTTGTCTGACTACAGGAGATACAATTTTCATTAAAAAAAACAATTCTGATGGCAAGCATCTTTTGAGAAATTCTAAAAAGAAAAAAAGATCTCAGTGTGTCTAGTCATTGACATATGCAGATCCATTTACTTAAACTTTGACTGCCTGCACTTTTTTGGGCAGTCAATCAAATTAATATGTAATTAGTATATAGACATAGTGTTTGCCTGTGTATGTGTGTGTGTGTGTGCATATGTGATCAGTATTCAAGAGTCTAAAAATCAGGATTTTTGTGCTGAAATTTGAAAGAAAAATTAACATAATTCAATGTGTTTTCAACTTATATTCTCCTGACTTCATACTCTTTCTGTTGCTCCCATCACATCTCACAATGTGTGATATACATACAAAACACACAGCCAAGAATTTTCTGCCATGTCCAACATCCTCAATACTGGTATACCTCTTACCAGCAAGCCTTCAATATGTGTTGACTTTAACTTGTTTGTTTTATTCAAAGGTTCTGTAAGACTGACAATGTTTTGGACTTGTTATTGACCATTTAATAGGAATATTAAAGATGACTTGGTAGTTGGCCACCTCTAGAAGTAGTTACCATCATTAATGTGGTTAATGAAAAGAAAAAAAGTGATTAACATTAATAAGACTGTTTCCACACCATAGGCAATACTTTCTTAGAAACAATTTTAATGCAAGTATATTTTATGCTAAAGTTTATTTTTATTTAGAAACCACTTGGTTGTATCAGCAAGTATTTGAGTGATGAAATGTAATGATTTTCATAAAGTTGGGATTTTTATTTATATAGTCTGTTCTAGGTAAGTTATACATTTGAATAGTTACAGATTGAATTTTTTTTAATAATCATTGGTATAAAAATCTCTTTAGATGGTAAATTCTATTCCCCCTTCCAAGATTAGAAAACTGAGGTTTATCATTTTATTGGAATTATTTTTTCTTTATGAAATACCACAAAGCCAATTTTTTAAAATAAAATTTTATAATAATCATACCAAAAGTGCCTATTGTTAAAGACTTGCATGTATAGATTTGGGAACCATTCTCTGCGTTCCATTACGCTCATGAGAGTTTATTTTTATTATAAAATACTTTTAATATAAGAGAATTATATCATTTCTCTCACATAGCATACTCATTTCAGTAGGCCAAAAAATGGATGCTACACTGTTTTAAGTATGTACTTTAAAAATTATTTTGAAATTAAGCCTATACAATACTGGTAAACTATATTTTATGAAAATCACCACGTAGCAAGGACAGGGAACAAGGAAATAGTTTTGTTTTGTTTTGTTTTTAATTACAAATACACTGACTATCTGTGCAAAGAGAATTAACAGAGAGGAAATGTTACTTTCTAAAATTTTGAAAATAGTTTTAATCAAGTAACTCAAATGTGAAATTTATTTTCATCTTTCGTGATTACATAGCCCCAATAACATTAAAAAGTAATTGAAGAGCTAATATGGTAGTCTCCTACTCTGCTTCTCTCTATTGTATTTATCGATATTTAATATGATTTATGAGTGATTGATTATTCTTTAAAATAATGAAATTTTCCACTTCTTGTTGAAGTAGTTCTAGATAGTTTAGATTAGATAAACCATGATTTTAAGGAGTTTACTCTTTTTTGTATAACTAGATTGACTGAGGAATGTATGTCTAAACATTCGAGAAAAATGGTGGACTAGAAGTCAAAATTCAGAGAAATGGAGTGTAAAGTGGATATGAAGAATGACACGCACAGGGAAAATACTAACATTCTAATTCTGTCCAGTTTGACTTTGTACTGTCTTTCACCTTTTCATAGTTGCATCTTGAATATATTTTAAAAAAATCTAGGATTCAAGATGCTAGGGTCTACTTCTCAAAAATAAATATGTAAACAAAAATGCTCAGGTTCACAAGGATCTAATCTCACTTACATAACTAAGTGCCCATAATGTCAGTACAAAAGGAGCTCAGAGGAAAATAACGTTTCTTCTAGAACAGAAAAGAAGACATGATCCCTGCCTTGTTGTTGTTTAGAGGTAAAAGGGTATCATTATAATTTATTCAACAAATCCCGTTTCATTTGCCTTCCTGTGGAAACAGTTTTATCCCATTTAACTAAGAATTAAGGGATAAATCACAAACAATAAAAAGTTGCAGCACTGAAAAAAAGTAATTTATTGTTTTTGCAACTGGTATGTGAACTTGTGTGATAAAATTATTTATTCTTATTTAACAAAAATATGTGCAAATTCTTCTATATTTAAAATGTTTTGCTGTTGTCCTACTTTTTAATTTATGCTTTATGTTTGTGTATAAAGTATACTTTGTGAGTTTACATATTATACGGCACTGGTTGCTTTTGTATTTTTTTACAGAAAGCTTTCTGCATGAAACAGGTGTATATGTGTATATTCCTCATGTATCTTTATTCTGATACTATCACTTCTCTTTCTAAGGATATTTTCAATTTAAACTGTCATGACTAGTAGTGTTCATTACTTGTAGCTATGTTAACAGATCTTTAACATCCCATTAACAAACACTGTTTTTTCCAAGTCACAGGTAAGAAAAATGCTTATTGAATCAAACATGGTGCAAGTTTGAAACTTGGTGGATACATAGCCTAGAAGCTTCCCGTAGACACTAAGCCATAATCATAAGTCAAGGTTATTCAGTTCACTAATAAACGTGAATAAAGAGCTGTTGGTGATAGGAAAGTTGCATGTATAAAACCTCCAATATAAATGATAATAAAACCAAATATTTTCTTTTGCTGCTTGAGAAACACTCCTTAAACTTAATATTATTCAGACTCTAATGTCTGTAGAATTCTATAAAACAGCACAAGCAAAGCAGATGTGCATGATTCAGATGTTGGAAGACATTACTATTTCCATAAATATGGGGTGCCCAGTAATAGAATGTGACTTTGTATTACTAAAATTCAAGTCCGTGAAATGTTGATGCGACTTGGGACAGCAGGGATACTGCTGATGGCATCAGCTTGCCTCCGACTATGAATTCTCAGTCTAATCCCAGCAACAAGACAAAGTGGGCCTACAGCACGCTCTACCATGTCTGCCAGTTTCTGATGTTTCCTCATTTGCTCCTTTTTGTTAACAGGATCACCGTAATAGCTTAGATGAGGACAGCCGCCAGAATCAGAAGTCCAGGGTTTGTGTTGTCTTAGAGTTCACACTTTGTGATATAAGATTGAATTTAATAACAACCACATTTTGCTGGCAGTCTAGGACTCAGTGTGAAACCTCATTGACATAATTGCTGATGATTGCCAGTCTCTTTATGGTTACACTTGAGACCATGCAAATATATTTCTGAATATTTTAAAACCACAAAATTGGAAAAAACGTGAGTATTGAAATGTAGTTATACAAAGATGCAATAGAACCAAATTCGAGGTGCTTTATCATTTAGTCACACGGAGAAAGAACTTGTAAATTTTACTATTATTTTTCTTATCTTCCAGCTACTTATAGTTTTAGAAAAACAAACAGGTAGATTGACTTAACTGACTAGTCCACTGAAGGAAAACAATCTTCCTAATATTTCTCTGCTAGCATGAACTAAAAACTGACATCAAGTTACATCATCATGAAGCACATAAGTCTATAATGCATGATGTGTTCTGTTCAATTGGTGCATGAAAACACATTGCCATACAAAACCGTGCAGTAGTCAGCCACAAAAAGTCAATATGCAGATGGTATTCAGATCAGCAAAGCATTCCATTTGGTAAATACCTCTTTTGGGCAATGATATTCTCAGTGCAGGATTTTCGGGAAAAATAATGGAACGTGCTATTAGAAGACATTGGTGTTGATAAGGAATTAGACTTTAACATGACGTTAGTTAACCCAGTTTATTGCACCCTACTAATATACCAGCACTTTAGTAATTAAGTTTTCTGTTAAAAATACCTATCTTGACTCCACAAACTAGACCATGTGGACTGCCTAGATCAAATGAAAAAATAAATGGTGATTCATTGTCCTATATGGAACTGCCACATCAAAGTGACCCAAAGTCTAACACTGTGAGGATAACTGTGATTTTTAAATAATTAATATTCCTTTGGCACATCCAATGAATAATTGTAAATGTTACTGAGGTGCTAACATCTTCAATGATCAACTATTAAATGTGGTATTTCTGAATTACTAATTTTTTCCTATGTGATTTTATAGTTTTCAAGTACTTGTAAGCTCTGTGTCAAGGTTGGGCACAACTTGATATTCAGAGTTTATGAAATAAGCATGTTCAGTGATCATTCCAATCAACAGTGGTCCGTGAGATAAACGTGTACATCTGAGGACATTTAAGGTGCCATCAAACTTGAAGAGCATCAGATCAGAGAAGCAGAGCTTTATATGAGTCATATTTCAGGATCTATTAAGGCCTCATCCTCATTCACACTTGTATATATTTGGCCTGAGGTTTTTGGTTTTTTTTAAGCTTTGCAATATTTTATGATCATAGTAAACAATGACTGTATCTCAGCCTTTTGTTTAACAACTCATGATATATGAGAAACATTTCTGCCGGGACTGAAAATATATTTAGAATAAAGATTCATACTAAGTGCAACTTTGTGAGACTAAAGTTTCTACTAAGGAATATATAGTGTCTAGATGGCATTTTTGCATTACACACTCAGGCATGAAAAACATTATTCGTTCATCTTGCTACAGCTGGGAGTTGGCAAACACTGCTCACAATTCAGGGTGGCGTGTCAGAGGAAACCAAGCACATGCTTTGTGAATAGACTTTGCAGATAACTAGACAGATTGCAGAAGTATGTTCCGTTTGATGTAAGCAGTGTCTCAAATATTTGATTTTTATATTAGGGTGTGTGAATGAAGTAATAAGCTTAAGAAGGTATAACAAAGACTTTTTTAAAAAAATCTTTAAACATGCACTCATAGTAGAAAAACATACTGAAGATTTATATACTGTATATAAGGTGTAAAATGTAAACTACTTATTATTCTCAGTTTTCCAGAAGTGATGACAAACCCAAAATCTTGGAAAACTAAGACGGGTCTTGTGTTAAATGAATGTCCGGCATTGGCAAACTTCAAATCTGAATCACCTATTTAAAGCATTACTGTGTCTTGTAGCCTACATTCCACAACAGCTCTGTTATTCAGGTAGATCACTTGAACTGAGCCGTTTGGGACGTATACTGTAATATTTTTCATTGAGGAACAATATCTTATTCTGTAAAGTATTTTCCTATGTGTGACTTTAAACTGTAAAATGAAACATTGGTTTTGTGGCTCCAGTGGGAATAATAAATGTAAATTGTAAACTAGGTTAAAATATGTACCGCATATAGTATGTTTTAGAGTTGGAAACTGTTGTCCATTTATTTTTAATTTTCTCATAACAGTGGTAGTTCCAAGCCAGGTCTCAAGAATCCCCTAGTCTCTCTGTAATTTCTGTTATCTCTCATCCACTTTGGCATAGACAATTTATACTTTCTCATTCTTTGTCCAAGTACTGTGGAAATATTGTTTCAAGCTCTTCTTCCCAGACTATCACCCTCTAAAAATCTCTCTATTATTGAAATCTGGATGTTCGATTTGAAACAGCAAGCAGCATAATCTACTGCTTAATTTTCATTGTTATATATAAACTTCTTCCAGATATAAATGAGTCACGATAATGCAAGCATAGAAATTTGAAAATACACAAAAAATAAAATTCACTAGCAAAAGTCTGTTTGTTTGCTAACGAATTTACAGCATTGTTTTTCTTTTTTGGGGGGAGAGGTTTTTTTGTTTGTTTTTGTTTTGTTTTGTTTTTGCTATAGGGCATGTGTGCTTGCCAGAAAGACAGAGAGAGGCAGAGAGACAGAAAGCGAGAAATCACCCCCCAGGGGGGATGGTCACGCCGCAATCACTTCTCTTCCATTCTCCTCTCAGGATCTTGGGCACACATGCACACGTGCCCAGCATGAGTTTAAGTCACCAGCTCCAGGACTCAAATCACGGTCGACTACATGGGAGTCTAGCGATTACGCCAACTGCTGATCCCACAGCATTGTTTCTTAAGGGCAGTAATTCCTTTTAAATCTGAAAATCTTACTCTTTAGTGTACATTGCAAACATTGAATTTCCCTCTCACATCAAACAATATTTCAGAATTACAGCGGTTTTTCCCTTTAGGATATGTACTTTTTGGAGAAATTTTTTTTCAGGTTTTTGTCATAGGGTGCATCTGCTTGCCAGAGGCAGAGAAAGACAATGAGAAATCACCTCCCAGCACAATCTCTTCTCCCCCATCATCCTCTCGGGATTTTGGACAGACATATAAGTGTGCTGGTGTAATGAAGCCGCCAGGTCTAGGACTCAGACAGTGGTCAGCCAAGAGGGAGTCCAGCGCCTTAACCACAATGCCACCTACTGGCTCCAAATAAATTATTTAGGAACACCCATAGTAGGAAGTGGGGGGGGGGGGTCCTTCAAAAAGTTCATGGAAAATACATTATTAAAAACCTGCATGGATTTCAAAAATTTTTTGTAACAGAATAAACTCATCTTTTTATTTCTTCTAAACTCATCTTTCCATTCTATTTTTTTCACAAAATTTTTAAGTCCCCTTATATAAACTTAATCATCATACTATGGCTAAGATTTGTTGAACATATCATTGGGTCAGGCCCTATTGCAGACACCTCACAAACTTTCTATCACACATTTCTCTCCATGGCCCTTGTGAGACTGGTCTTAAGATCCCAACACTATAGGTGACAACCACAGTATAATAAGTGTTAATGATTATCTAGCCTTCACTGAGTGCCAGGCACTGTCGTACACACTATAAATACATATTATCAGTCACAGGTTTCTTTAAGTTCTGAGAGTCTTAGATTCTTACTAACTGTGAGGCTGAGGGCTGGACTGCAGAATGGATAGAGGACTATGAGGCTGGAGAAATGGAAGTGTTCTGAATTCCTAAGGTGTGAGATCCCCTGAGTCAAACAGGAACAGTCCTAAAATTCCAATGAGAATGGCAAGGGAATTCTGGAGAATCAGACAAACAGAAAGGACTGAGTCAAAGAGCGGAGTGGTACAAAGGACTGTTGTGTAAGGAAGGAAGAGGGAGAATTTGATAAGAGAACTAATAAATTGCTGGTAAGGGGGGGGGGGAAACTTCAATATTTACTTACAAATTCCTTCACAGAAAGTAATTGACTGACTCAAAGGCATAAAACGTGTCCTGGGGATAGCTTTTAGATTAAGAAGGAAATGAGCAAAAGAGATGGTTAGAAGTGGAACTGTAATTAATTGTGAAGTTTAAGTCGTCTTTAATTCCTAGATTCTGTTTGATCTTTCTTGATAAATTATTGGATTTTGTCTGTTTGTCTTTGGTATAGACTGCATGAAATCAGCAGAAAGAGAGTGAGAAAGAGAAAATGAGGGAACCAGCAGTTAGCGTAATGGCTATGTCGCTGGACTCCCACGTAGTTGACCGCGGTTCGTGTCCCGGACCCGGTGGCTTAAAACTCACGCCGGGCGCGTGTGCGTGTGTACCAAGATCCTGAGAGGAGAATGGAGGAGAAGGGATTGCGGCGTGACCATCCCCTCTGGGGGATGATTTCTCGCTTTCTGTCTCTCTCTGTCTGTCTGGTGAGCGCACGCGCCCTATAGCAAAAACCTCTCCAAAAAAAAAAAAAAAGAAAGACAGAAAGAAAGAAAGAGAAAATAAGAAATCATCCCCGCTGCAATTCTTCCTCCATTCTCTCTATATTTTGAGCATGTCCACAAACACACCTGGAATGTTTTCCAAGACACCAGGTCTGAGCCTTGAACTGAGTTGTTGGCTACGTGGGATCTAGCCACCTTCACTACCATGCCATGTGGCTGGCCTCAAATTATTAAATGTTTCATCTGTTCAATTAAACACATGTTTCCACAGGATACGTGATTGTGGTTTTATGTAGTCACAGGTGGAGGGGGATAGTGGAATAGTCCTATTTTCTTAGTTTCCTTCCTATGACTTATAAAGAGAATCATACCTCACAATGATAACTCTCTGGTACAGTTCCCAGGATGGACAAAAAGAAGCAGATCCAAGAAATCACTCTAACATGCATTGATAAAGTTTTCTATAATATCGATTTTCTTTTTACTTCGAGGAATCTACAGTGCTTTTCTCCCTATTTCAGCCTTCACGAGGGTTTTCCTTGAGTTGAAATTACAGAACTTTTATTGTGGCTGTTGTTACTATTTCTTTTTAAAATCATCTAAATCTTGGAAAGCAAAAATGTTTACTTCTTAAACCATTGTAAACAGACTTATTCCAGAAACACTGGGTGAACTAGTTTTATGTTTAAAAGAGTTCTTTTTGGGAGCCAGCAGATGGGATAGCGGTTATGTCACTGGACTCCCACATGGTCGACCATGGTTCAAGCCCCAGACCCAGTGGCTTGAAAAATCACACAGAGTATGTATACATATATGCCCAAGATTCTGGAAAGAGAATAGAGAAGAAGGAATTGGTATTGAAGCATGGCCATCCCCCTTAGGGGGTGATTTCTCACTTTCCACGGCACTGTCTCTGTTTCTCTCTTTGGCAAGTACATATGCTCTAAGGCAAAAACCTCTTGAAAAAAAGTTCTTCATCTACAAAAATATTAAGAACTATTAGCCTGCTCACCTTCCAATTATGTCTGGTATCTGCTAGACATTGTAAAAACTGTATCTAGATTGTTTCTTTACTCTCAAGCCCCTTCCTTATTCCTCTGCTGGAGAAAAGATGTGTTTTTTCCTTCTCCCTGGGTCTTTCTTGTATTTTTTTTAGGCTGTTGAAAGATGGAAGGCAGTTCAGAGCTTAGAACTACAGAGGATCAGGCAGAAGCCCCATAAGAGACAGACCGTATATAGGCAGAATCCTGAGAAATTGTCTGGAAATAGGACCAACTGTGGGTATAATACGTTCCATATAAGGACAAGCAGTAGATGTGCCCTCCTTCAAGGCAGTGCTAAGACCAGTCGGTTCTTAGTTCCTTCTCTGCTACCCTAGTTTAAGCCGCTAATCTTTTCCATCCTGAACAACAGCATATGCCTCTTACTGGAATGCTCTGCTTCCTTTAGTAGCCAGAATGTTCATGGAAAAATCATAAGTCAGATAAGTTAACTTCTCTGCAAAAAAACTCTACATCTTCCTATCCTAATCAAAGTTGAAAAAGCAAAACAAAAACAATGTCTTCTCCATGGTCTTCCCGTGGGTACTGCTCCCACCTACTTTCCTGACTTCCTTTACCATTTCCCACTAGCCCCAGTTCCTTTGCCTCTGTGCTATTTCTCACATACCAAGTGCTAAACACCTTCAAAACCTTTCTTCTAGAAGTTCTTCTCCAGATATACCCTACCTTCCTCTCTACCTTTAGATCTCTACTTAACTATTATCTCAGCAAAGCTGTACCTGACTATATGAAATCAAATAGACATATTTCTCCTTTATTTTTCTTTCTTTTAAATTTTTTTCTTTTATGTACAATACAACATGTGTCTGTATGCACATGTGAGACAGAACAAAAGAGAGAGAGAAAATACCCACCAACTGAGCCTGGTCACACTACAATCCATTTTTCCCTAAGTTCCCATCCCATCAGGGGCCCACATGTTGCTGCCAGAGGCAGGATTCAAACCCTGGTGAACCATGTAGAATCCAGGTTCATTTGCATAATACCTAACCACTGTGTTACAGGGTTGGTCCCACCTTTCTTCATGGAACTTATCACTACTTGAAATTTCTTTAAATGCTCATTTGCATATAGTCTGTTAACCTTATCATAGATGTATGAATACACATTATTTTTTTTATTTTGGAGAGGTTTTTGCTATAAGGCATGTTCGCTCGCCAGAAAGACAGAGAGACAGAGAGACAGAAAGCGAGAAATCACCCCCCGGGGGGATGGCCACCCCATAATCCCTTCCCCTCCATTCTCCTCGTGGGATCTTGGGCACGCACATGTGCCCAGCATGAGTTTAGCCACCAGATCCAGGACTAAAACCACAGTCAACCACATGGGAGTCCAGCGACATAGCCATTAAGCTAACTGCTGTCCTGAATACACTTATTTTAAACAATTGGTCTTTTTTTTTTTTTTTTTTCACTGCTATACCACCAGCTCCTAGAAAAGTATCCGGTGTGTAACAGGTGCTCAATCAGTACATGTTGAATAAGTAAATGAATGAATTTATAGTAATCCAGACAGATAATCATCAGAGGAATTCAGGAAATGGGGGATGGTGTCTCAGGAGGTGGGCAAAATGTGGCAATGGAAATACTTTAAACAAGTTAAACAGGTATTTTTTGTTTTGCTTTAAAGTTCATACTTTTCTAAAAGTTTATTTATGTATTCCATGATTGAGTTCTCCTACTGAAAGAATGAAACTGTTTTATAGGCCATTATTATTTTTTTACTGTAGAGTTATAGGAAGAAACAGAAATCTCTCCAAAATAGGCTCTAACCAGTTGTCCTATTTTTCTGGAAATAAGTGTTCTTTCTGAGTACTTTAACTTTTTTTTCTTTAATTTGCCAGAGAGCACATGCACTTCCTCGAAAGAGACAGAGAGGTAGAAAGCACTCTCCAATGGGACATGTCAGGTTGCAATTCTTTCTCTTTTATTTCTCCATACCCTTGATTTTTTAAACCAAGAGGGCTGATTTTTGACCTACATGATCAGCCATCTGACTCCCTTAACCACTAAGCCAAAGTACCCTTGCTGAGTACTTTTACTTTGACCTTCCACTTAGCCTCGTCTGAAAATTCTACTTTGTGTAAGAACTGCTCTGGGAGCAGAAGGACAAGTACTTCTTTAGTAACCTGATTAAAGCTATGGTTTGCTTAATAAATGCACATGCTCACAAGATATCTCATAGGATTTATAGATAATTCATAGACCTCTAAAAGCTAAATAAGGAGATATAATGTAACAAAAAGAATAAGTTGTAGGTGGAACTCTCTATTAAATAACTTCTTGCCAGTGAAAATTTTACTCCTAAGATTAGAACATACTTATAATTTTATAAATTTTATAATTTTATATAAATGTTATAATTTTATAACTTATAATTTTATAAATATGTGTTTTTCTGTACATAATTTGATCTGTGATAATGTTGGAATGCAATAGCAAACAAGACAGCTGCAATGTTTAATGACCTAAAGCCACATGTGCAAATGACAAGAACGATATATTGAAGTGGAAAGGCTTCTATAAATCACTATAGCACCAGTCCTGCAACATGTTTGTCAAAGAAGCCACAAGTCTCCTAAAGTTCATTTGAACAGTTATACTGATGTTCTTTCTTCTCTGCCTTGATAAAGCATGTTACAGACAGAGCTAATACTAATTTCCAATCCTTTGACCTGTCTTGTATTTTTTTGTTTTTTGTTTGTTTTTTGTTTGTTTTGTTTTGTTTTTGGGCTTTTTGTTTTTGTTTGTTTGTTTGTTTTTGCTAGAATGATAGAGGGATGCTCAGTTAGTGACTAGGTCTTTGAGCAGTTGAATCATTGCCAACAGTCAACCACGTTGGGAATCTTGGTTGTGTCAGAATATTTTCAAAGGTTTAAATCACTGCTGGATGCCCTTTGTCTTGAAGACAAAAGCATTTCTGACAGATTCAACTTCCCATGTAAAATGAGATTCTCAATGCCAGGACTTCCAATTGAATAATATTAACAGTAGAGCCCTTAGGAGAAAGGTTGGTAAGAGGGAGGAAATTAAATATATCCTACCTCATCTGACAAAAAGACTTAGAAAAGAGACCTCAGAATGATATAGTATATATTTTTAAGTAAGTGACAGGGACATGTGGAAAATCATTATTATTTTATGTAACCAGAAGAGTAGAATTAAAAACAGTGAGTTTTTCCGTGTAAAGGCTAATGTAGAAAAAACTTTCTGTCATTCTTACAGTCCAACCTTTCTTCCAAAGAGAGGTGCTTCAGAAGTATCATAGCTACAGCGATTTACTTTTTTACCACTCCCCCCCTTCAGTGAAAGGTTTCATGAAATTGTCCATGTATTCTTTGTTACTTCTAAGTATGTTTAGTAAGTAGTTGTCATATTATTTCTTTCCATCCTGTATATTGCTATATACCATACTTCATGCATTCAGTGTACAATTTTGACCAATTCTCAATTCCTAGTTTTAGTTTTCTCTTAATGCAGTGGTTTTTAATCAGAGAAATTTTTGCTGCTTTCTGATCCTGCTCCACCCCAGGGACATTTGACAATATTTGGCAATATATTTATTATCGCGATGGTGAGAAGAATGCTTCTGGCATATCATTGGAGGGATCTATGGAGGATGCAATGCACAGAGCAGCCCTTCACAATAAAGAATTATCCCACCAAGACTGTCTGAAGTATGAGGTTGAGAAACCCTGTCCTTACCTGCCTGTGTGGTATTCTCCAGGGAAGACTTCTTACCTTCTTCTTAGAGGAGAGTTGACATGCTGTGACTCTTTTTGCCTTGCTGCCATAGAAGCTGAAGCTGCAGAGACTGGGAACCAGTGCTTCCATCTCAAAACACTGGCAGCTGGTATATGTTTCCTGACCACCAAATTACCTCAGGTAGGTTATGAGCCCTGAGCATTTGGGGGAGAATTTATGGATTATGCAGATAAGCATAGCATAGAATGATAGCAGGCAATTATAAATCACTGGTAGTCTTACTTTGGGTCACATGCAAAGACTGAAAGAAATCTTTGGAAACCAGTCCTGGCCCATCCATTTTAGAAAATTACTGTTGTGTCCAAAGCCTGGATTTCACAATTTCTGAATGGACTAAGTGGAATGTTTTCCATATAGCCAAATGAAAAGAATTAAGAAGAAGGAAGTTCTGTTCCTTCAAGGGTATTTCTAAACAAGATTTTGTTTAGGTTCAAATAACATGTATTTTAAAGTAGTAACTATTATAAATGAGCATGTTCTAGTTTCTATGGAATTAAAAAAAAAACACAAAAATATAGTACAGTTTATAAAGTAAATCAGTTCCTGTAGATATTGGTTCTTTTGTTCAAGAATCTTTGTGTTTAAGCTCCTTAAACTTCTGTTTAAGAATAAGATTTTTTTCAATTTATTATATTTTAAATTTACATCTAAGCACTGTTGACAGTGTACAACATGCTTTTTCCCAGCATAAGTAAAGTGCACATTAGTCAAGTCAAAGATAGTACTACACACATTATCAATAACAGATAACATTTCATTTTTGTATATATTAAACGTTTTGTTTGTTTGTTGGTGTTTTTCCTGATCCCATCCTTCTCACCCCCTATTACTCATTCCCTATTATCCACCCTCTTTAACACTGTCTCTGGCATCTACAGTTTCCCTCCCTGCTATTATGTCTTCCAATCCTCCGGTTTCTGCTATAGAGCACAGATATTCAGTAAATATTATGCAGGGACATACCATGCCTCTCTTTTATAGTCTGGCCTGCTTCATATAGCATTATCTTTATATTTTTCCACTTTATATCAGATGTCAAAGTCTCGTTACTTTTTATGGCTGAGTAGTATTTCATAGTGTACATGTTTTTCTCATTTTTCTTTTTAGCGGTTTTTGCCTTAGGGTGTGTGTGCATCCATCTTGATCTATTTTGAGAGAGAGAAAGAAAGAGACAGACAGTGAGAGGGAAAGTGAGAAACACCTCCCGGAGAAATGGCTATGCCCTATCCCTTCTCCTCCATTCTCCTCCTGGGATCTTGGGCATGCATGCACACATGCCCAATATGAGTTTCAAACCACCGGGTCTGGGACTGGAACTGTGATTGGTCATGTAAGAGCCCAGCAACCTAACCGCTACACTATCTGCCAGCCCCAGCCACAGTTTTTTAATCCAAGCATCTGTTTGTGAATATTTGGGTTGATTCCATGTCCTAGTATGAATAATGCTATGGTAAACATGGTGCTTTTTTCCAACTAAGGGGTTTTCTATCCTTTGGGTAGATACCTAACAGTGGAATTACTGGGTCATATGGAAGTTCTATTTGTAGGTCTCTGAAGAACCTCCATATTGTTCTTCACTGTGGCTGCACGAATATACATTCTCACCAACAGTGTAGGGGAGTTCCCTTTCACCACAACCTCTCGCACACTTATTCTTTACTTTTTTAACCTTAACCATTAGGACTGAGATTAAATGGTATCCTATTGTGGTTTTGATTTTCATTTTCCATATGAGAAGAGATGTTGAGCGTTTTTATAAGCTTTTTGGCTGTTTGTATGTCTTCCTTGGAGAGTTCGAGAGATGCCTGCACAGCTCATTTGCCCATCTTTTAATTGGATTATTTATCTGTTTGTTTGTTAGTTTGTTTGTTTACAGGTAGACTGCTTGAGTTTCCTGTATATTCTGCTTATCATTTCCTTATCTGAGGTATTGTTTACAAATATTGTCTCCCATTCTGAGGGTTGTCTCCTCTTATTGTTTCTTTTGCTGTGCAGAAAGAAGCTTTTTAATCTGATGTATCCTGTTTGGTTATTTTTAGGATTATTGCCTGTGCTTGGGGTTTTATTTAAGAAGTACTTGCCTACTCTGATGTCCCAAGAGTTTCTGCTGTGTTTTCCATCAGTAGTTTTATATTGATAACTTTAGGTTTTATGTTCAGAACTTTGATCCATTTTAGGTTGATTTTTGTTAATTGTGAATGATAAGGGTCCAGTTTCTTTCTTTCTTTCCTTTTTTATTTTTTTTGTAGGTGAATATCCAATTTTTAAAGCATCATTTGCTGAAGAGATTTTCTTTATTCCAAGTGTTCTCTCGTGCCCTTTGTCAAAATTCAGTTGGCTGTATGATTTAGGATTTATTTCTGGGTTCTCTAAGAATAAGAGATTTAAAAAAAAAAAATCTTGTACACTCATTCTTAAACTTGGCTATTTAGAATAATAACCTTAATGCTGTTCTAATTGATTAAGGAAAAAAAAGTACAGGAGTGAGTTTCTATTTTTCAACTACAGTTTCCTAACTTAGAAAGGATATCAGAGTTGGGTCCAGCAGGTGGTGTAATGGTTACGGTGGTGGACTCTCACATAATCAACTATGGTTCAAGTCCCAGACTTGTAGCTCAGACCTCATGCTAGGTGAATGTACGTGCATGCCCAAGATCCAGAGAGGAGAATGAACAAGAAAGGACTGCAGTGTGGCCAGACCCCCTGGGGGTGGTGACTTCTGACTTTCTGTCTCTCTGTGTCTCTCTGGCGAGCACACACCCCCTAAAGCAAAAATCCTCTAAAATAAAAAGGAAAAGAAGAGAAAAGAAAAGAAAAGGGAAAAGAAGAAAAGAAAGGTGATCACAGCAATACAACAGCAGAAAATTTTGTTAAAACCAAAAAATTTACAATAAACATCTTGAAAAATTGGAATAAAGAGACAGAGGGAGAGAGAGTAGAGACATAAGGAGGAAGAAAGAGAAAAAAAGGCCACAACATTGTGGCTGAAAGCAAGTTAGATCAGCGGAGGACACACTGAAAATCCTGCTTATATTTCATGAGGTTAGTGTTCATTTTTAGATATACGCAGGGTACTTGCCACTGGATTCCATCAGGCCAAACCAAAAGGATTCCTGAGGTTCTAGTTTATTTCTGCTGTCTAAAGCCATTACCTTCCACCTTCTAAAACACTCAGCACCACGGCTTTCAAGTCAAGGCCAAAGACACTACATCTCTAGAAGCAAGTGTACAACTTGAAAAATGAATGCACTTTGATGTGCTTTGCTTTTCTCTCACAGAAGTTATTCAATCATAAGAGTCAATCCTGGCTGAATTCAAAACCTGATGCACTATGATTTGTATATGCAAGCACATGAACTATTAAAATGGAGGGCCTCTTCTAAAAGCATGTTACTTTGGTTCTGACTCACTGCATAAGTGTCAGAGATGGGGCAGTGAATAATTCCTTTTGTCCGTTCAAAACTAGATTTTGGAAGCAGCATATTTTCCTGGATGTTTAACTAAATCATCTTGGCTAGTTTACTAGGTCAGAGGTCCAAACTTCTAAACACTATTGCATTCAGAAACACAGTGAGTTCTCATTTGTGAGGATGGCACACTTTGAAATATATTTGCAGTTTAGCTCTTCACCCCAGAGTGCCTGAGTCTGGAATGCAGCAGATGATGGGTACTTAAAATGTTCAAATTTCAACAATCTTTTCCAACCACATGTCCAACTATTACACTTACTCATACACATTTAGGATTCTGCCACAAAGGCTACCTTTTTGTCCCTTAATTTCCCATGTCTGTGCCTTTGCCATGCCATCCTTCAGGCTGGGAGACGTTCAATCATCTTTTCTAGCCTAGCCATATGCAGGAGTTCAACAGTGCTACAGTGGTAATGTAAAGTTCTGTAAGACTGACCATATGGTAAGATTCCAGGTTTGCATCCAAAGACTTTCCTGAAACATGCCAGGTGCACACATGCCTATAATGTGGGCTTTAGGACTGGCTGAAGTTGGTTATGAATCTTGACATGAAGACCCTGTTGGGCATGCCTGTCTCTGTGTGTGTGTGTATCTCTCTGTCTCTTTGGTTCATGAAAGAAAGAAGGAAAGAAAGAAAGAAACTTTTATGAAGACTACACATTCTTCTTCTACTATTACTACTACACCACACACAAATACACATTTCCTGTTAAAACCAATTACTCTGTCTTCCAAATGTCCACATTATGAGTACTTACCTTAGTATGCTAATCTACTTTTGCTAGTTTTAAAATTAATTGCATAAGTCTACTTCTTTACCTATACCACCAACTTCACCAGCCTATATTAGTTTATATTTCCTTTGAGGGTAAATGCCATGTTTTAAACATCTTATATTTGCCATCTCTACAAGTTTCATTAGTTTAAGCAAAATAGTCTAGATATTAATTTATGTTACCAAATTTAAAAATATAATCTGTCTTTACTGAAAATACTAATGCTTTATTAATTCATAGATTTGTGTCATTAATTTTTATTTTAAAAAATATAACACTAATTTTTATTTCTTGTAAATTGAGTCTCATTGAGTCTGCTCAATCTCTTAAATTTGGTGCTGGGGGCAAGTTATTCTCTCATCTTACTATAGTCCCTGTCCTGAAAACTCCATTGGATCCAAAGTAAGCTGGTGAAAAGTTAAAAAGAACATGTTTTTTGTTTAATTTTCTGTCCTCAATGCTAATGAAATTCTGTTACTAAAGAACAATATTATAATAAATTGCTGAAGTTTATAAATCATCTCAAAGTCCCTCCTTATTTTAAAGATAAAGCACATACCTAAAGTCCGGGAGATTAGGAGAATGCAGTTCAGGGACGCACTTTTACATTTTTTGTTGCTGATAATGCCAGGCCTTTCTCAGAGGGGCTGTTTAAAGTCTATGGCCATGAACAGAAAACCCAGTAGACTTTCTTGTGCACTGGCACCAGTTCAAGGTCCTGGGTTCTGTTAGTGCTGTTCTCTATCAGTCTGAATTCAATCTATCTTAGGCGGCATTGCATGGTAAAATAAAGAAGGCACAAAGAAGTAATCTTAGACCATGTGCGATTTATGTTTGTTTCATTTGCTTTTTGGCTGTCATGCTTTAACATGAATAAGTATTTCCCTGGAGAATTTTATAGTTTAACCATTACAGAAAATTGATAACAATTCTAAGAAGGTAAGAGAAATGGTTCTTTGCCTTATTAGAGGTTTCATTTGCACCAGATAAAGAAACTGAGAAAATACTTACTGGAAGATATTCTCACTCTAATTTGGTAGCTCTCAATCTTGGCTGCATTAGAGTCACCTGGTACATTTTTAAAATGTACTATGGAGAGATAAAATCTCATATTCATTGCTGGTGGGAATGGAAAATGATGTAGTCACTTTGGAAGAAATTTTCCAGATTCTTACAAAACTACCCATATTCTTTAACCATATAATCCAGCACTCTTGCTCATTGGTATTTACCCAAAAGGGTTGAAAACTTATGTCCACACAAGGATGTTTACATCAGATTTATTTATAATTACCAAGACCTAGAAAAAATCAAGAGGTCCTTCAGACGGTGAATAGATAAATAAACTGTAGCTCATCCAGACAATGGAATATTATTCAGCACACACACACACACACACACACAACGCTACCACACCATCAAAAAACACAGAGGAAACTTAAATGCATATTAATAAGTAAAAGGAGCCAATCTGAATAACCTAAATACTGTATGATCCCAATAGCTGTATGGCATTTTAGATAAAGCAAAACTACAGAGACAGTAAACAGGTCAGTGGTTGTCAGGGCTTGGGAGTAAGAGCAACATAATAGGCAGAGCTCAGAATTCTAGGGCAGCGAGACTACTCTGTATGACACTACATTGGTAGATGCATGTCATTGCTCATTTGCTCAAACCCACAAGAATACAACACCAAGAGAGAGTCATAATGTAAACCATGGACTTTGAGTGATTATGGTTCATCAGTGCAGATTCATCAACATAACAGATGTACCACTCGGAGGGGATACTGATAATGGATAATGGAGACAAGGGTGTATGGGAAATCCCCATATCTTCTTCTCAATTCCACCGTGAACCTAAAACTACTCTAAAAAAAAAAAAAAAGAATGTATTGAAAGAAAAACGGTGCCAGTAGGTGACGTAGTGGTTAAGGTGCTGGACTCCCACGTGGCCTACCATGGTTCAAGTCCCAGACCGAGTGGTTTGAAATTCATGCTGGAAGCATGTGGATGTGTGTCCAAACTCCCAAGAGGAGAATGGAGAAGGAGTTGCAGTGTGGCCATCACTTACTCAAGATAAATTAAATCAAAAGTTCTGGCTGAAAGGCCCAGGTTTGATATGTATTTTTTTTCTTTTCTTTATTTGGAGAGGTTTTTGCTATAGGGCGTGTGTACTTGAGAGAAAGACAGAGAGACAGAAAGCAGGAAATCACCCCCCAGGGAGGATGGTCACACCACAATCCCTTCTCCTCCATTCTCCTCTTGGGATCTTGGGCACGCACACACACATGTCCAGCGTAAGTTTAAGCCACCAGGTCCGGGACTAGAACCGTGGTCAACTACATGGGAGTCCAGTGACATAGCCATTATGCTAACTGCTAGTCCCCAGGTGTAATATTAAAAAAAAATTAAAAATCTCAGGAGATTTAAATGTGAAGTCAAGGAAGTAAAGTATTTTTCCTTGCCTTTGAGACAATGTTCTCTTTCCTTATTCTGTATTTTCTTTTAATAGGATGCATGCTTTGGTTCAGATTCGTTTATAATTACCTGTTTTTTTAATGAAGATAAAATTATATTTGATATAATTTTTGCAATAAAAAGATGATTAGCTTCCTTCAAGAGCCATTTCAATTTAGAGAGTTCTCTCTAAGTATCTAAAAGCGAAGAAGAGTTATGCAATCTTTTTTTTTTTTTTAATTTTATGAAGTGGGGCCCT
>NW_006160069.1:2651923-2663012 GCF_000334495.1 Tupaia belangeri chinensis | reverse complement strand
AAAAAAAAAAAAAAAGAATGTATTGAAAGAAAAACGGTGCCAGTAGGTGACGTAGTGGTTAAGGTGCTGGACTCCCACGTGGCCTACCATGGTTCAAGTCCCAGACCGAGTGGTTTGAAATTCATGCTGGGCGCATGTGGATGTGTGTCCAAACTCCCAAGAGGAGAATGGAGAAGGAGTTGCAGTGTGGCCATCACTTACTCAAGATAAATTAAATCAAAAGTTCTGGCTGAAAGGCCCAGGTTTGATATGTATTTTTTTTCTTTTCTTTATTTGGAGAGGTTTTTGCTATAGGGCGTGTGTACTTGAGAGAAAGACAGAGAGACAGAAAGCAGGAAATCACCCCCCAGGGAGGATGGTCACACCACAATCCCTTCTCCTCCATTCTCCTCTTGGGATCTTGGGCACGCACACACACATGTCCAGCGTAAGTTTAAGCCACCAGGTCCGGGACTAGAACCGTGGTCAACTACATGGGAGTCCAGTGACATAGCCATTATGCTAACTGCTAGTCCCCAGGTGTAATATTAAAAAAAAATTAAAAATCTCAGGAGATTTAAATGTGAAGTCAAGGAAGTAAAGTATTTTTCCTTGCCTTTGAGACAATGTTCTCTTTCCTTATTCTGTATTTTCTTTTAATAGGATGCATGCTTTGGTTCAGATTCGTTTATAATTACCTGTTTTTTTAATGAAGATAAAATTATATTTGATATAATTTTTGCAATAAAAAGATGATTAGCTTCCTTCAAGAGCCATTTCAATTTAGAGAGTTCTCTCTAAGTATCTAAAAGCGAAGAAGAGTTATGCAATCTTTTTTTTTTTTTTAATTTTATGCTGCTGAACTGAGTCTGGGGCTTCTTAAACACTAAGAATAGGTCACTCTGACAATACTAGAATCAGATATAGTTTACAACTCTTCTTCAAACCTTCAGTTGCTACCAGAAACATTTTCCCATCTCTACTGACTTCCAGCTCCCTTTTCTCCCTGACCTTTTACATGCTGAGATATGTAATCTCTGTATCAATGCCAAGAGATAAATTGATGTGTGTAGAAGAAACAAGGGAAAGATCCGAACCATAGGTTTAAATAGTTCAGATTCTAGTGCATGCACAGCTCAGAAGTAGACGTCTTTGTTCAGAGTAGAACTCCTTCAACCTAATTACTCAATACATGTAACAGAGAGGTATACAGATTTGCCTCATTGCTTTGGTGGTCTCTTTTTTGTCTGGGTTCAGAGAATAGAACCTAGAGCTTGTAGTCCAAGAACATACTTTTCAAATCTGTCACACTAGAGATGCATTTAGAGAAAATTCTGCTTTGTTTTCTTCTTATATTTAATTAATAGTGTTGCTGCCACTCTGTGTGTCATTATGGGTATTTTCATGGAAGTTAAGTGAAAGTGTATTATAGAGCATACTTCATGTACTAGCTCAGAAATCCTATATATTTTTAATCAAAATAATAATAATAAAACAAATCATGGTGCTTGCTCTATGATCTGTAACATTAGACATAGTTTATGGGTTCCACCTAGATGTAGGCTTGAGTCTCCCAACTAGTATCTCTGTTTCCAGACTCAATGCCTTAGGCCAGATTTCCTATCTTGAAGCATTTCTTTCATCTCATTGCTCTGGAAGCTCAGGCTTTGTTCATTCAGCTAACTCGGCTCCAAATGTTCTAGCTATAGATATTAGCAAAGTTACAACCTCTCTGAGACTTAGTTCTCTTCTCTGCATAATGGGGAACATACCATGCCTAAATAATACATAGCACTGAAGAATAATTCTGTACACATTTGGTATTTCTTCATTGCCCCACTATCTCCACAGAGTTCTACTTAAAACTGCTTGTCCACCGAGTGCCAACCATTAAAATAGAACCCCTGGTCCTGGCATTCCAGGGCATATCCAACGTAACTTTCCTGCCTTGCCTTAAATTTTCCTACGTTCTACACTACCTGCACCATGAGGCTACTTAGCACGTCCTTGCAATAAGGACCCCATGCTGTATGTACAGGGCACTCTAGCCTCTTCTTTTGTTATTAAAACTGTGCTCTTTCAGGGTAAGCAGGTGGCTAGGCATTGGATTTCCACATGGCCAATCATGTTTCAAATCCCAGACCTGGCGGCTTGCTTTTTTGCTTTCTCTTTCTTTGGTCAAATAAAAAATAATAATCACAATAACAAATGGAATTAAACAAATAAATAATTTTAAGAAAATAAGAAAGAAAGAAATTGTGCCCTTTCTATAAGGACCAATTTAATTGCTACTTCCTCCAGGAAGTTAAGAGGGCCATATTCCAAAGACAATCTTCCAAATATAGAGACTAAAATTCATCTCCTGCCCTTTAAAATCAAAAGTCAAATAAACCAAAAGCTTATTTAAATTCATATTGGAGTCAACAAATGAAAGAGGAAAATAAATCTATCTTAAAAAAAGAAAATATTCTAAAATATCCTTTTAATAAAAACAACAGAGTCTACATTCATAAATTTTTATTCTAATTTAAAAAAGACAAACTCAATGTCATTTGATTCATCTCAGCCTAACCTTTACTTACTATAAAAATGGAACATGTATTTATGTTAGTTTTCTATGTGAATGAAATTCAAAGATTCTAGAGGGGTCTGGTATACCTCCGGTTTGCAAAGTAAGATTTCTCAAAGAATGAAGGATGAAATGTCATATGCAGGCCTGAAACAGAAACCTTGCTTCGGGGCATTACGATTCGTTCCAATCCTTATAATCGGCATCTCTGAAATTGTTCCACTTCACAAGTACAAAGCCTGTTTTCATAGTTCTCTCACAACTTGTTTTCCTAATGCATTCCAACCAGTTTGATGCCAATGAAAGTCTGTTGTGTTTATTATATTTTGTCTTCTCTCCACCCAGACTCCCACCCGCAGGTCCCACATTGTGAACAAGTCTTTGAGTAACCAAATGCCTGTTAGCAAATTTTCCAGCAAATAGAATTTTTTCCACCTTTGGTTGATGGCTTACCCTGAAGTAAACCAATCATGTTTGTGCTAAACTTCTGATGGAACTTCATTTCCACTCACACTTAATGAGTGAATGAAAAGCTGAATATATTAACAAAATCAAGTCATGAATAAAAGTAGAAACAGAAAGACACTGAATAAAACACTGAATGAAGGATTATGAGAAGAAAACTTTAGGAGAATGAGTGTTTCTTCCTGTGACTCCTGTAATAAAATCTTAAATATATTTTCCTCTAAACTGCATATGAATAGTTAAACATTTCAGAGAATTAGCTTAAGAATTTAAACCTTTCTTTTTTAATTGGAATTGTTTCATAATTATTTCATCATTTTAATGGCATTAAAATGTTAATACATGGCTAATGTGTGAAAAGTTCGTGAAGTGAACATGAGATTGCAGTGAGCTGAATTCATATACTAACCATATCTACCAGGAGGATTAAGAGGCACAGAATGGGAAAGCCTCACCCAAATCGTCAAATCACCTAGAACCTGGCTAGACCTTCTCACTTCTGGAAAGTCCCTAGGCCTTGACCATAGACACTCATTTAGATTTTGGCCCCTCACTATGTCCTCTAATTTAGTATTTTTTTTTTTCACTTAAGTTCTCTGTATTTGTCTTACCACCTTTAAAAAGTGCCAAAGGTTTAGTTTTAAACTAAGATGAATAGCTTCCGAGTGACATGAAAATGAAGAGAGAAAAACAACCAACAGAAGTAAAGTCTTCAAAATAAAAACACCTTCAAAATGGTCACCTCTTCATCCCCTAAAATCAATTTTATATTCTAGCTTAACTAGTAACCATTTATTGTTCATTCCAGTGAGTTAAAGATCTGAGCAGCCCTGAGAAAATGGTTAGAGTGCAGGTCTTGACTAAGGTATACTAACAACATGTTCTAAATATCTCAAGATACACATCTCTAAAACCTCAAGTCAACAGGCAAATGATAATAATTTCTCACACCTAAAATACTGTTAAGTATGTTTTATAAGTACTTTCAAATCTTATACCATCTTTTCTCTAACTGATGTAAGGCAGGTGCTGATTCAGTGCTTGCTTAGTTGAAAATTGTATGAGACAACTCTCATGTATTATGGAACTAGGAAATGAGAAGCCAAACTAAGTGTTGGTTGGAGACAGTACTTGGTTTGTGTACAGCCGAATCAGAGCTAAGGGCCAAGTATATTGGAAGGGTTGACACACCAGGACAGCTGGAGTGAGTTTATTTACCTGCAGGAGAAAACACATACACAGAGAGATGACCAGGAACTCAAGATGCCAAAACCAATTAGGAAATATGTGACCACCTGCCCTGCTGTGTTTTTATGGGAAGAGATCAATAACGCATAACCAGAAGTCAAATTACCTGCCAGTGCTGTGAACAGCATCCTTTCATCCATTGATTCAAAGGGACTAAGTACTCATCCATGTCCTCAGCACTTCACATTTCCACGTCACACTTCTGCATGCCTTCCCATGGCGTGCACAGTACCACGCCTAACCCCTTTTGTTGCTTCGCTTCCCACTGCAAACTCCAACCAAAAACAACACTTCTGTGAACTTCATGGACTCAGAAAGTACACAAGACTAGGAACCCTGTGGTTGTCCTACTCTGGGCTACCTTTGTGATATGCTGTCTGATTTAGGGCAAGACAGATAGGACATAAAGAATGAGGAGGCAGATAAAGAGATGAAAGTGTGATTGTGAACACAGTTAGAAACACAGATTACACCTGACTATGAATGGACAAGGGCCCATGAACCATCCTGTTCGGGGACAGAACACAATTTAAAGCTTCAAAAGAGTAGCTGAAATTTATTTGTATTGCAAAATAATTCAGAAAAAGAAAACAAGTTAGGTCTGATACAAGTTTGCTGGGTTTTGCTGTTTCTCTCGATGTTCTAAGTTTTCTCTTGTCTTTTTTGCAATTTGGTTTTGAATTTGACGCAAGAATATGGTCCTGGCATGTAAAACAAGAAAGGGGGATGAAAAAAAATCCACTACCACAAATTCATTTTGAAGAATGCAATTTTTTTCCTGAAAATTATAAATGAAAAGCTGAAACAAAATACATTTATCTACTTAGAAGAAGGTGAAATTATATTTGGCTTTTGGGGATTTATTTCCAAAAAGTTATTCATTGAGCCAGGGTGAAAATTGAAGTCATATTATGATCTGAACAAGCAGAGGTATCTAAAGAATCCCAAAATTAAAGCTTCTATTATTAATTCCATTTAAGATCAGCATATATGAAGAATATACGGATTTTTGCAAGTATGATATTGCATGTTATAGTTTTGACACAGATTTACATTTCAAAATAAAGATTCAATAATTAATGAGACTGCCACTTCTGCTTATAACACAGTTACATGAATTGGGCTTACTTTCCCAGTAAAAACAATTCAAAAACTAAATTAAAAAAAAAGAAAAATGTGAAAATACTGTGTGTAGGCATTGAATAGGTACCAATATGAGACTATGATGCCTGAGAGAAGAGGAAACAATGAATAATATGATAATTTCTTTCTGGAGGAACTTGCTAAATATTAGAACAGGGAGCCCAAGCCAAGCATTGAGTTGATGGAATGGAACTAGAGTCTAGAGAGGTGGAGACAGCTGGACTTGGAAAGCAGAGAACTCGAGACAAGGGAGCTCTCAGGAGATGGCTCTAGAAATCTGCATGAAGCCCCTTGATAACTTGGCTAAATGCAGGCAACACATGTATGGGGGAAAACTAAACAATTCATGTAGTAAAGCTGCAAGAGTATGGGCAAAAATAAAAAGCTATAAGGAACCATAAGCTGAGTACCAAAAAGCTCGTAGAAAGCATCTTTATATTGACCACCTAAACTGAAGCACCCTTGTTGAATGCCTGAGACATTTATTAGAGATCCCAGAAGAAGGATTCACAGTACATTAGCTTTACACTCTCTTTTGTTGTTGTTGTTGTTGATTTATGCTTTATTTTAGAATCGTGCCCAGTTTTATCATTTCACAAGAATGAAGCGAGGGACAAAGTCAGTGTGGCACTCCCTGGCAGCTGAATTACTAGCAAGCTGCTGACGACTGGGTCAATCTGTATTTGGATGTCCCCCTTCTTCACTCGAGTACAGAACTGTGTGGACAACTGTGATACGAACAACATGCACAAGCTATCATACATAATTACAACAGCGAGTTCTGTCCCCACTAGCCTCATCAGTAAGAGCGAATAGAGGTGGAATGGTGGCGTAGTAGGCCTTGTTCAAGGTTTTGTCGATCACAGGTGGATATTCCAGAGTGACCTTCCCTGTCGCGACATTGACTTAAGATAGGGTGTGCTTCCTCCAGTGCTCCGCAGATGGCTTCTTCTGCTGCCACTGAAGGGGCTTGGAGTAATTATACTCATCAATCCGCACTTTGTAGTTTTCCCTGGCGTGAGTGCCCCGTGACTCCTTCCGTGCCTCTGCCCCATAGATGGTCTGGAGCGTGCACCGCATCAGGTTCTGCAGCTCCAGAGTCTCCACCAAATCCGTGTTCCACACCATTCTCCTGTCAAACGTCCTCAGGTGCTTCAGATCTCAATAAAGCTGGCTGATTCTCTCACAGCCCTTCTGCAACACGCTTCCCACATGGAACACTGCAGCATGGATTTTCACGGGCTTCTGCATGCTGTCTCACAGTTCTGAGGTTCTGGTGCTTCCATCAGCAAATCTCAACTTGTCAAGAGTCATGACAGACTCCTGCACAGCATTTGGCTTAATTGGAGGAACTTTATCTCCTGGTCTGCAGGACTCTGCTTTGCTCCGGGCACATGCTTGCCCAAAGACAACCAGGTCCAAGAGTGAGTTTGCCCCAAGCCTGTTGGCGCCGTGCACGGAGGCGCAGACTGCCTCTCCACAGGCATACACACCACGCACGACCTGGTCCTGGCCACTGGCGTGCTTTAGAACCTGCCCCTTGTAGTTTGTGGGAATGTCACCCATGTTATAATACACAGTGGGGAGGACAAGGATCGGCTCCTTGGTGACATCCACGCCAGCAAAGATCATGGCTGTCTCGGAGATACCAGGCAGCTGTGCGGCCACCTGCTCTGAGGGTAGATGGTGCAGCTGCAGGTAGACATGATCTTTCTCAGGGCCACAGCCTCTTCCTTCACTGATTTTCAGAGTCATGGACCGAGACGCGACGTCTCAGAATGCCAGGTCCTTGGCGACAGGGGCATAGAACTCCATGAACCTCTCGCCCTGGCTGTTGATGAGGATGCCTCCCTCTCCCCAGCACCCTTCCGTGATGAGGCAGCCAGCCCCGTAAATGCTTGTAGGGTGGAACTGCATGAATTCCAAGTCCTAGCAGGGAAGGCCAGCCCTGGTGACCATGGCGGTGCTGTCACCAGTACTGGTGTGGGCAGATGTGCCTCTGAAGTAGGTACATCCATAACCTCCAGTAGCAATAACAGTATTCTTCGCTCTTATGCCGTGTATGGACCCGTCTTCTATGCAGAGTGTGATAACACCACAGCATTCCCCATTCTCCATCAGGAGATTCAAGGCAAATACTCCAGAAAGTAGCTGGTGTCGTAGCACAGAGACCTTCCATACAAAGGGTGCAAGAGCCAGTGGCAGATCCGATCACGCACACAGCAGCAGCGATGGGCCTGCCCGCCTTTCCCGAACATGAAGCTTTGTCCACCAAATGCATGCTGGTAAATCTTCCCATCTTCAGTTCTGCTAAATGGCATGCCATAATTTTCTAGCTCGGCCACAGAGGTGGGAGCCTGCTCTGGCATGTCATGGATGGCATCCTGGTCTCCTAGCCAGTCAGAGCCTTTCACAGTGTCGTAGAAATGCCACCTCCAGTTGTCCTCTTCCACGTTCCCCAGGGCAGCATTGATTCCTCCCTGTGCAGCAACAGTGTGTGACCTGGTGGGGAAGAGCTTTACACTATCTTTAAGAAGTTGACAGATCAGGGCTGCATCGCTTCTGTGTATCTAGAGAGCTAGAGTGAGAGGTCAAGTGTCTTCATTTTAAAAGCTGAATTGCTGCTCTCACTTTCCCAAAGATTATTTAATGTTCATAATCCACAAGGAGAACAGGAGTGGCCGAAAGTGAGGTGGCTCGAAATAGTCATTTGATTATTTTTCAATTTTTTAAATAAATTTAGTTGAAAAATTTAATAACAGAGGCCCCTCCAGTTGAGTGCCACTTCAATAAAATGGTCCCCAGGTCCCCTCCCTTCTGTGAAAAGATTAGTGTGGTGAGTGAAAAGAATTGGAATAGCAAGTGCAAAAAGATAGGAACAAATCCTTAAAATGACTTCATTTACTATTATTGTTTTTTTGAATAAATTTTTGGGGGAACAAAAAAAAAATAAAAGAAGTTGACAGACAAAGATGATGGAACTACCACATAAGCACATTAAAACGTGTTCCTACATTTAAGAAACATGTTGACAAAAAAATGGAAACGAGATCAAAATTCAAGAGAAATGGAAGACTTAGGGAAACAAATGTAACATAGAATTGGCAAACATAATATCTGAGAGTAAAAATTAACTAACAGGTGAGAAGTTGGATAATTAAAGATCAATAAACTCAAAGACATAGAAATAGAAATTATGCAAACTAATGTATTGAGAATAAAATGTTAAAAAGTAAACAGAGTCTTCAAAACATTGCAGTAAAAAATTGCCTGCAAAACAATTACACTACAAAAACAAAAGACAATTTGAAATGAAGAAGTAATAGTAAAATTTTCTTCAAATTTGATAAAACTATAAACCCACATATTCAAAACACTCAACGAAGAGGGTAAGGACAAAATCACAAGGTGGTGTATATATTTTTAATTAATTAATTTTTTTTAAATAGGGAGTATGGGCTTGCCAGATAAAGAAATAGAGAGAAAAATCACTCCTCGCAGGAGGATGGCAATGCCACAGTCCCCCTCATCCATTCTTCTCTCAAGATTTTAGCCATGCATGCACGTAAATCGTGATTTTCGAGCTACTGGATCTGGGACTTGAACTATGTCAGCCATGTGAGAGTCTAGTGTCTTAACCACCACATTACCTGCTGGCCCTGAGAAGGTATAACTTAATCACATTATTGAAAACCCATGAATAAGAGGAGCAATTTATGGGGGAGGGGAAATTTGGCTCAAATATTTTCAAAGTCCCTTATAAATATAAACACAAAAATACTTGCCAAATATTAGTAAATAAAATTCAGCAATAAAAAAATTTAATACCACATGACCAACTGTACTTATCACAAGATTCCAAGTTTTGTTAATAGTTAAATATCAATCAAGGTAATTCATCATATTAGCACAAAAGAAAAAAACATTATTTCAATAGAGAGAAAACATATTTGACAATATTGATCTTCTATTTATGATAAATGCTCTTAGCAATTGGTAATAAAATAACTGTCTTTATTTGAAGAGAATCTGATATTGTGCATAAAAAATAAACTTAAGTAACCTACAAAATATCTATCTAAAACATTCTGATAAATTTTCATTAATGTTATAAAGTCATTATCAAAATGACTGACCATAGGTACCTAGAACTCATATCCTCCACAAAGGACAAAAAAAAAAAATTATGCTTCAAATGGAGTATCCATCCAGGGGAGATCTTTGGAATTCACCAAGGAAATAATGGAAACTCTGGAGCTATAAAATTTGGGAAGGCAATATAGAGAGGAAAGAAAAGCACCCGATCAGAATTGACCTAGAGCCAAGAGAGACTCCACAGTGTGGAGAAAAGCAAGAAAATTCGCAGCAGTCCCCAGTACTAGAGCAGACACTTGTGGTCCCCACTATAGCAGAAGATCGCAGTTCTCACTGGTTCATATGCCAATATGAAGAGCTGCCTGGATTCCACGTGGCTGCATTACTTCAGAGAGGGAACCCAGAGAGGGTCCTGCCCTGTTTTCAGGGATACATGCTGCTAGGGCACAATGCCACTTTTAGAACAAAGTCACTCCTAGAGCACATTCTACCCTGAAGGCCAATGGTCCCTGCCCCTTCATAACCCTGGGAGTTCACCATTATCCCGCCATGCTCAAACAAAAGGGTTCCATATCAAAACTGAAAGTGAGTGACACTGAGGCACGCATGACATCACTGACCTTGATTGTAGGCCATGACAACATACAGAGAATACACAGATTGGCCTACTCAGAGTCAAAGCCAAAGAACCTAAACAACCAACACCATATAGAACATACCCATAAGGAAAAACCTTTACCTATGATGCTACTCCATAAAACCTGCATAGGCAACTCTTCCACAAGATGAGCAAGCAGATATCAACATAAGGACACAAGAAACACACACATACACACAAAGAAAAGGAAGGGAAAAGAAAATGACTCCCCTGAAGGTAGACAATAATTCTCCAGTAAGAAACTCCAAAGAAAAGGAAATCTGTGAAATGCATGAAAGAAATTTTAAATAATGCTCCTAAGGAAACTTAGTGGGATACAAAAGAATAAAAATATATGACTTAGTGAAATTTTTAAAAATTCATAATCTGAGTGATAAATTCAACAAATATAATAGATATCATAAAAGACAACCAAATAAAACAGAAATCTTGGAACTGAAGAATTTAATGCATAAATTAAGAAATACAATCTAGAACTTCAACAAGACTAGATCAAGCAGAAAACTTGAATTTAGCTCTTTTGAAAGAATCTAGTCAGACAATTATTAATTAATTAATTTTAAAAGATGAAGAAAGTCTGGTATCTATGGGACATCATTAAAAGAATAAAGGTGGCAGAGGCGGGCCGGACGCCAAGGCTGCGTCCGGTCACGGACGTCCCGGGCCCTTCCGGGCTCGGCGTGTCCCCCCTGGGGCCCTGCTAAGCCGGCGGCGGCGGCAGAGGCGGGCCGGACGCCAAGGCTGCGTCCGGTCACGGACGTCCCGGGCCCTTCCGGGCTCGGCGTGTCCCCCCTGGGGCCCTGCTAAGCCGGCGGCGGCGGCAGAGGCGGGCCGGACGCCAAGGCTGCGTCCGGTCACGGGACGTCCCGGGCCCTTCCGGGCTCGGCGTGTCCCCCCTGGGGCCCTGCTAAGCCGGCGGCGGCCGGAGAGGC
>NW_006160069.1:2635568-2651422 GCF_000334495.1 Tupaia belangeri chinensis | reverse complement strand
TCCTGCTAACCACAAGATGGCTGCTGTGCCGCATCAACTGATGGTCAACTCTGCTTGCCAGAACTGCCTTCCGGAGACTGTATTCCATGGAGACTCACCTACAGTTGCGGAACTGCACGAGACCCACACTTGATCCAACCTTGAATGGAATCTATTTTCCCTATTGTTAAAAACTTTGGACTCCTGGCCCCTCTCCCTCTACTCGCAGGTATCGCATTTTCAATGACCCCTCTGGAGGATAGCTGTCTATAGCAGAGATAGAGTAATTGGGAGAGGGGGAAAGGGCTGAGGGTCAAACATAGGATAAAAAACATATTTATATGTATGAAAGTAGAAATGGAACAGTATTGGTGACGACATGCTTGATTGAGACACTATGCAGTTTATCCTAGATGGGAAACTACACTTGGTGTGTTGTGATGATACTCAGGGAATGAGTGTTAGGCAATATAATTTAATATTAAAAAAATAATAATAAGCAGGAGGAAAAAAAAATGCACATTTGATGACTGAAGAGAGGTGTATGGACACAACTGGGGACTACTTTATAGTATGTGCATTCTACTCCCTGGGGTTTATGCCTAGGATCAGATTTGGATACATGTGTAAGGATATGTCAGCTGTGCTAGCTAGTGGATATATTTAGACAAATTGAGTTCATTGGTAGAACAATTGAATGGGGAGGGGGTGGAAGCCATTGAGGGCAATCATGAATGTCAGGGACAATGGAGGAGGAAGATGGGACATGGCAGAGGGTGGGGATGGGGAACCTAGAATGGCAAAACAAAAGGCAAGGTATGCAGGACACAAAAATTGGGAAATCATTTGCTGAGAACATATATGTTGATGTGCTTGATTGAGCCAATGCACATTTTGGATGTCTGCTGATCCCAAAGAAGAATTATTTTAAAAAAATTTACCAGAGGGTGCATGCACTTGTTGGAGAGAGAGAGAGAAAGAGAGAAAGAGAGGGAACAATAGAGAGGCAGGATGTTAATGAGAAATAGATATGGTTTATTACCTGTTGATGATGACATGTATAGTATTCTCAACTGAACCGGTCTGGGAAATATTTCATGATGGGTGAAGTCTCTTTAATAAGAAAAATGAGAAATAGTGATTGACTGTTTAAAAAATTATAATAATAATTCTTGGTATAATAATAATTATTGGGAAAAGCATGGAAAAGATATTGAATGATAAAGCGGGGAGATTGATATCTCTGTATTGACTGACATGCATGGCATTCCCTTTTGAAAAAGCAATGGAAGTCAATGTAAAGTTATATGTAATCTAGTGTAATAGAAAGAAGATTATGATGATAATAAAATAAAAAAAAAAGAAAAAAAAAGAATAAATGTTTACCTCAGAAGAGTTCCACAAGAGAAGAAACAGGAAGAGAAACAGAAAACACAACTAAGGAAATAAAAGTCTTTGGAAAGATATAGACATGAAGATTCATGAAGTTCAAAATTCCACAAATATATTCAACTCAAAAAGATTCTCTCTGAGGCATATTATAGTCAAACTGTCATAAGTCTAAAAACAGGGGCCAGCATTTGGTATGGTGGTTAAGGTGTTGAAATCTTATATGGCTGACCAGGATTCAAGTCCCAGCTTGAAAATCATGCCAGGCACATATGTGGACATACCCAAAATCCTGAGAGGAAAATGGAGAATAGATTGCAGCATGTGATCCCTTTGTGGGATCTCACTTTCTCTCTTTCTCTCATTCTCTCTCTCTCTCTCTCTCTCTCTCTCTCTCTCTCTCCTGAGCACATGCACCCTATGGCAAAAAAAAAAAATCTTTAAAATAAAAAAATGTCAAAGATGGAGAGAATTATAAAAACAATGAGAGAAAAGCAACAAGTCACATGTAAGGGAATTTCCAGTAGATTAAGAGATTTCTCAGAAGAAAATTTACTCACCAGGAGAAAATAATATGACATTTTCAAAATGCTGAAATATATTACCAACAAGAGACACCTAATGTGGGTTTTATCCAAGAAGAAAGAGCCAGAAAGTAGAATAAATGGTCACGTTTTGAGTGGAGGAATGAGGAGAAATTGGCAGAATACAAGAGACAGACAGTGAGAGGTTTCCAGATCATCGTGTCATGGGATAGAGACATAATAGGAGGGACAAACCCAAACTCAGAAAGATGCCACAATTGACAGGAACTCCCTACATAGGAGAAAAAGTAAGGAAAATATCTCTGTAAACGTCCTGCCCTCAGTCCCTACTACTCCCCAACATAGGGAGAGAAATGAGGCCAACAGGAATCTTGTGCTCATCTTAGGGAACTGTTCAGATCTACTGCTTCAGAGAGGACACCAATTGCCAATCCTCCAAGTACAGTAAACCCCTGATCCCTCTTTTCATCACTAAGGATTAGAAATATCCCACCCCACCCCTCATTGAGAATTTGGCATAAGAATACGCATACTGGGAACTAGCAGTTAGCATAATGGCTATGTTGCTGGACTCCCATTTAGTTGACCTCGGTTCAAGTCCCAGACCCGGTGGCTTAAACTCACGCCAGGAGCATGTGTGTGCGTGCCCAGATCCCGAGAGGAGAATGGAGGAGAAGGGATTGTGGCATGGTGATTTCTCGCTTTCTGTCTCTCTGTCTCTCTCTGTCTGTCTGGCGAGCACACATGCCCTATAGCAAATACCTCTAAAAAAAAAAAAAAAAAAAAACACCATCAACCCTCCAGATGAGGCTGATGAAGGTTTCCAGATCATCGTGTCATGGGATAGAGACATAATAGGAGGGACAAACCCAAACTCAGAAAGATGCCACAATTGACAGGAACTCCCTACATAGGAGAAAAAGTAAGGAAAATATCTCTGTAAACGTCCTGCCCTCAGTCCCTACTACTCCCCAACATAGGGAGAGAAATGAGGCCAACAGGAATCTTGTGCTCATCTTAGGGAACTGTTCAGATCTACTGCTTCAGAGAGGACACCAATTGCCAATCCTCCAAGTACAGTAAACCCCTGATCCCTCTTTTCATCACTAAGGATTAGAAATATCCCACCCCACCCCTCATTGAGAATTTGGCATAAGAATACGCATACTGGGAACTAGCAGTTAGCATAATGGCTATGTTGCTGGACTCCCATTTAGTTGACCTCGGTTCAAGTCCCAGACCCGGTGGCTTAAACTCACGCCAGGAGCATGTGTGTGCGTGCCCAGATCCCGAGAGGAGAATGGAGGAGAAGGGATTGTGGCATGGTGATTTCTCGCTTTCTGTCTCTCTGTCTCTCTCTGTCTGTCTGGCGAGCACACATGCCCTATAGCAAATACCTCTAAAAAAAAAAAAAAAAAGAATACACATACTACCTGCAGCTGAGACTGCTGTAGAGGAATCTGGACATTCAATATTCAACACTCTCCCCTCAAGATGGAAGGTCTATTCCCTTCTCCTTCAGACATAAATTCTGAAAACAACTACATTTCTTCCTATCAACACCAGCAAGGTAGACTCTTGGGATCTCCATGAGCTTACCACTAGTGCAAAGGGGAGGTTTGGGGCAGCTGACAAAAAGGAGAACACCAGGAATCCTCACGCTCCACAAAGAGGAGGAAGCCAGATTTGTGAGACCCTGCCCACTTCTACTTAGGCAAAGAACCACCTAAAAGGTGAGCCCCAATCCCAACAGGGAGTCAGTCATCAAGGTGGGCCACCACCTCCAATGTGGTGGGATCCCCTGGCCCCCTCCACCTTGGATAGATTTCTGAAAGCTGGCAATAAATCCTTTTCTTCTGTTGTCAACAAAACCGAGACTACAGCAGCATCAGAGTGAGACAGGCATAGTCAGAGACACTTTCTCCAACTCCACAGAAGGACAGAATAGGCAAAGTAAGCATCTAACCACCCCAAGAGACATAATTCATCAACTAGAATCCATATTACTCTTGTGGGCAACTCATTCAAGACAGATGTTGCTAATTTTCAGCTGATACCTTTACACAGTTACCTCACATGGAAGGTACACTCTGTACCCTACATAGGGACCCTAGAAACCACTCCACAAGTAAGCTACAGTCATAGTTATGGGTTAGTCTAGTCCCTCTATCAGCAAGATAACAGTACACAACACTAACTTTACTCAGAGTCTGAAAACACAGTTCTGACTATTCCCATTGATACCACTGGTGACACTGAGAATGTTTCGAGACTTCACTTCTGAATCCAATCAAAACCAAAGTCAAAAGAATTATCTATAACCATTAGGAAAATAACTAAAGTGCCATATAAAAACTACGCTATAAAACAGGAAAAGGTTATTGCTCCTCCAGATGCCTGACTATCAATGCAGGGACACAGAAATATGAAAAAAAAACAAGAAAATATTTATCTTCCAAAGAAGTATATTAATCATCCACTAGCAACCAAGAAAATAAAGAAAATAAATGGAAATATTGCATATGGAATTTAGAATATTGATCATACCGAACTCAATGAGATACAAGAAAATAGACAAGCAATTCCAGGAGATTAAAAAAATATATCATGTAAGTGACAAATTCAGTAAAGACAAAGACACATTGGACTAGCCAGTGATGTAGCTGGTAAGTTAGCTGCATCCCCCATGGCCAACTGTGTGGTTCAAGTTCCAGAGCTCACAGCTTGAAAACATGTTGGACACCCGTGTGTGTGTATGCCCAAAACCCCAAAAGGATAAATGAAAAAGGGTGTGACCATCCCACATGAGAGGTGTTTTTTTCACTTTTCTCTCTCCATCTCCCTCCAGTGAGCACATGTACCTATTAGCAAAAATTTTTAAAGAGAATAAAATAACTTTTTTAAAATAAAACAAATTCTGGAGATGAAAAGTTTAAAAAAGAAAATAAAAATAAAAATAGTAGCAAGCATTAACAGGTTAGGTCAGGCAGAAATACATGTGAATACACAATATTTTAAATAACCCAATTAGTCAAAAAGAAAGACAAAAATACACTAAAAAAATTGATGATAGCATTTGGAAATCACAGGACAGCATCAAACAATCAAATTTCTTCATAGTGGGTATTTCAGGAAAAGATCCTGGAAAAGATATAGAAAATCTATTCAACAAAATATTAACTGAAAACTTTACAAATCTGGGAAGCAATATGAACAACCAGACCAAGTAAATTCAAAAAATGCCAAATACACTTAACATAAAAAGATCCTGCCTAAGGCATATTATAGTCAAAATGTCAAAAGTGAAAAAATATATATTAAACAATTTTAGAGACAATTTGCCCACTTACATGGAAACTTTACCCTGTCAGACTACCATCGGACTTCTCAGCAGTTTTTAACTGGCCAGGAAGAAATGGAAGAATTATTCAAAATTCTGAAAGAAAAACACTTTAAACCAAGAATACTATATCCACTTAAACTATTTTTCAAAATGGAAGGAGAAATAAAATTATTCTTAGAGAAACAAAAACTGAAAAAATTCACCAATATTAGACTAATGCTTCAAGAAATACTTAAGGGAGTGCTACATCCTATAATGAAAGATAAATACTTCCATGAAAATACATGAAAGCATAATATTCACCAAATAGTATTGAAGGGATTAATCCATAAAGAAGATATAATAATTATAAATACATATACACCAAACATCAGAGCACCTAAATATATAACACAGACTGTTAGACTTAAAATGTGAAATAGACTCTAATATATTAACTGTTTGAGATTTAAACACCTACTCTCGCCATTGGACAGATAATTTAGATAAAAATAAGCAAAGAGATACTAGAATTAAATGATCAAGCATAAACCAAATGGACCTGACTGACATAGAACATTGGATCCAACCACAGAATATACAGTTTTTCCAGCTGCACGTGGAACATTCTCTAGAGTCAATTTTATTAGTGCCTCATGAAAGAGCTAGAGGAAACTATTGAGGCCTTTCTTATTTGCTCTTTCACTCAGCCACCTTGTGAGGACAGTGTCCTCCCCTTCTTCCATGAAAGGATTTAGTAAGAAAGCTCTCACCAGAAGTCAACCCTACCAGCACCTTGAACTTGAACTTCCAGCCTCCAGAAATGTGAAAATTAGATACTCATTCTTTGTAAATTGTCCAGTATCAGTTATTTGGTTATAGCAGCACAAAATGACTAAGAGACATATTAACTATTGTGATGCTTCAGCAGGCCAGAAAGTGCCACCCCTCCATTTACCACAGACATCAGCATCTCTGTTCCACCTGCTCACTGAGTGATCCAATTTCAGAATCTCATCCTGAAAGTCAGCTTTCTTTTTTTTATTATTTCTGGATTTTTAGGTTATTATTATTATTTATGTATTTGATCATTATACATCATTTAGATTGTAAAGAGGTTTTACCCAACATGGTATATGTCACACACCAGGCGAGTTGAGAATATTATACATGACATCATCAACAAGTAACGAACCTTGTCTTTCAAAAACCAATTTCACTATGTAAGTACTGACAACAGGTTGGATTCTCCAGAAGAGCATTTTTGAGGAAGCAATTGATTTTAAGTATTCCTAGATTGTAAGTAAAGGAGTGAGGAGAGGGCTGGAGAAGGAAAAAGGACGACGACGACTGTGGCACCGAGCAAAGTCTCGCAGTGTAAATTAAGCTCAAGGATTTAGAGCCGTTTTCATCCTACGCAGTGTTTACTTCAGAGATGTCCTCATTAGGAGACAGAGTACAGCCAAGTAGCACTTAGTGACAGGAATACATTCGGAGAAATTTGTCATTAGGCAATTTTTGTCATGGTGTGAACATCACAGAATGTACTTACACAGACCTACATGGTATATCCTATTACAGCCTTGGGCTATAAGGATGTATCTGTGTATGTATGTTTGTGGCCTATTGCTTTGTACAGCATAAAATTGTACTGAAAACTGTAGGTAATTGTACCACAATGGTAAGTATCTGTGTATCTACACTGGATGTGTACACGTGTGCCCAAGATCATGGTAAGCTGAATGTCTAAGGAGAGGGGATTGTGATGTGATGGTACCACATCTAAAGGGCTTCTCTCTCTCTCTCTTTCTCTCTCTCTCTCTCTCATGCTTGTGCACAGGCTATCATGAATAAAAATAAGTTTAAAAATTACTTGTTTATCTAAACATATCTAAATATAAAAAAGGTACAGGAAAAAAGGTATAACTGATTTTTTTAAATGACACGTCTTCATAGGATACTTCTTAAGAATGGGACTTGAAGGAAAAGAAGTTGCTCTGGGTGAGTGAGTGAGTAAGTGGAATGACCGTGAAAGCCTAGGATGTTACTACATAGAGCTGTAGACTTCATAAACACTGTGCATTTAAGCTACATTTATAAAAGCATCTTTTCTTTCTTCAGTAATACTTTTCCTTACCATAACTTTTTTACATTATAATTTTTAAATTTTTAAGCCTTTTTTTTTTTTGAGAGAGATTTTCACTGTAGGGCACATGCGCTTGCCAGACAGACAGAGAGAGACATAGAGACAGAAAGCGAGAAATCACCCCCCAGGGGGGATGGTCACGCCGCAATCCCTTCTCCTCCATTCTCCTCTCGGGATCTTGGGCACGCACGCACATGTGCCCGGCGTGAGTTTTAAGCCACCGGGTCCAGGACACGAACCACGGTCGACTACGTGGGAGTCCAGAGACATAGCCATTACGCTAACTGCTGGTTCCCAATTTTAGGCCTTTTGACTCCTAAAATAACACTTAGCTTAAAATATAAACATGTTGTACAGTTGTACAAACATATTTTCTTTCCTTATGCTCTGATCATATAAGCTTTTTTTCTATTTGAATTATTATTTTTTTACTTTTTAAACTTTTTGTTAAAAACGAAGACACACCAACATGTTAGTCTAGGCCTGTACAGGATGAGGGTCCTTACTGTCTTCTGCTTCCCCAATTCTCACTGGAAGGGCTATGATGCCATAAGGCAAGTACCACCACGCCCTGGGAGGGCTATGAAGAACAAAATAACACAGGATTAAATTAAGCAAAAAGAGAAACGATGCAATCAAGACATAAATGGTAAACTCAAGATGTATGAAGCTGTTGTTAACATAACAGAACAGGGACCAGCAGTTACCAGAATGGCTATATCGCTGGACTCCCATGTAGTCGACTGTGGTTCAAGTCCCGGACCTGGCAGCTTAAACTCACACCGGGCGTGTGTGCGTGTGTGCCCAAGATCCCGAGAGGAGAATGGAAGAGAAGGGATTGCAGCATGGCCATCCTTCCTGAGGGGTGATTTCTCGCTTTCTGTCTCTCTGCTGTTTCTCTCTGTCTTTCTGGCGAGTGCTCACGCCCTATAGTATAAACCTCTCCAAGAAAAGAAAAAAAAAAAAATAGGACACACTATTTTACAGTAAACTTTTTTTTATAAGTAGAAGTATATTCTAATGATGAACGTGTAGTATAGTTAAGTACATAAATCAGCACCAAAATAGTTTCTTATCATCATCAAGTATTATATTGTGTATGTAAGTGTATATGCTATACTTTTATATACTGGCAGTGTGATGGGTTTGTTTTCACCATTGCTGTGAACTCGTGAGAAATGAATTAGAACTTTTCAGCAGTTACAGGTCATGAGGTGATAGGCGATTGTCAGCTCCATTATAATCTGTGGGACCATCACATGCCATCCATCGTCCTTAAGCTGTGCTTGACTGTAGTGCTATAGTGCCATGCATCAGTCATTGGGCAAGAGCTGTTCTCAGGAAGAACTAAATCCCCAAGCACTTCTCTCTATATTTATGGTGAAAAGAGGGTCCAGCAGGTTGGGAAAGACACACATGTTTACCTTGTGCCTCTCCCACTAGGCTGTGGGTTGCATGAGGCCAGAAGTCTCGTCTTCTTATACACTACTGAATTAAGCACCTACAATGATGTAAAGTCAACAGTGCTTTTGTATTAAGTTGACACTATTTAGGGCCCAAACGATCAGGGTGTGGAATTGAGAATATATTCCTTAGGAAGTGGGATTCTGAGGAAAGCTGAGTTCGGAATCAGCAAAGGCATCTGGGATGTGACAAGGAGAGAGAGTAGAGGTTTAAGGCTGAGAAGTTCCGAAAAACTCTGGAAGAGTCAATGTGCTAGTTGTACTGCAACGGACATAACTAAGTGATCTTAAAGGCATTAGTGAATCAAAATTATGAGCAAAAAATACTTTTTAATGTTGATCCATGGCTTTCACCATGGGCTGGCCTGGAGAATTAAAGAGAAACAAGAAAGATACTAAAAGTTTATTTCTTTCACCTTGAACAAATGAAGCCTAATGGTAATATAGAGATGACTTGGAAAATGCTGAAATAAATCCATGTAAAAATTTGACCAGGAAGATTTACCATCGTCCCTACTTGTTAAAGGAATTTGGTTCTAGGAATTTCCTCATACACCAAAATCAGTAGATGCTCAAGTATCTTAGATAAAATGCTTCCATATTTGCATATAACCTCCACATTCTCCCACAGACTTTAAATCATCCCAAGATCACTTACAATTGCTAATTCAATATAAAGATGATACAAACAGTTGGAACCAGCAGTTGGCGTAATGGCTATGTCACTAGACTCCCATGTGGTTGACCGCGGTTTGAGTCCCAGACCCCGTGGCTTAAACTCACACTGGGCACATGTGCGTGCGTGCCCAAGATCCTGAGAGGAGAATGGAGAAGGGATTGCAGCGTGACCATCTGCCCTGGGGGTGGGGGGAGTGGATTTCTGACTTACTGTCTCTCTCTTTCTGGCAAGGGCACATGCCTTATAGAAAATAACTCTCAAAAAAAAAATCATATAAATAGTTGTCACACTGTGCTATTCTTTAAAGCTACATCTTTACTGCCATTTTCTCCCATTGAATCCAATGTGAAGCTGGCTGGCAAAGAAGTCTTAATTACCAGTATGGCAGCTCATACTCCATGTCAGATGTTACTCTTGACTGTCCTTTATGGAGCACTATCTCAACACTCACCTCAATCATACCCTCCTCCTAGATTGAAAAGAATGTTTACCAAATAAATGTGGGCCTACCCGGGGTTCAGCTCATTCCCCTTTAGACACCTCCTATGTACCATGAAAGGTAGATGGTGCTAGACAAAGAAGTGAGAGCTATGTGGTTTAACCATCTATAACTGTATTCTCTTGAAATGGTTTTGCACAGCACATTGTGATACTCAGGTAAGGTTTTCCTCTAGAATAGCCTGGCAGTATCAAGACCATTAAGTCAATGCTCATTAGAGCTCAGCTCTTTATTATTTTTATTTATACATAAATAAAATATGGTAAATACATAAATACATGTACATATATACATGTAGTTGTATGTTTATATATACGTATATGTACATGTACACACATACACACTTTTAACTCCCTCCATTACCATAAAATACAAAAACAACTAATAAAGTGAGATTTTCAGGGTGTTTTTGCATCACCTAGTATATAGAGACATAGCTCTGCAAACACATCCATTTGCAGCTTCTGAATGGCAGCTGATTCTGTAGCCAAGAGCTAGGATTCAAACCTAGACACTCTAGTTAACATCCCTGACCACATTCTCAACCACAATAATAATATAAAAACTTATTTTGGGAAAGAATTTGAGAGGTTATCTAGTCAAATTCACAAACAGATGTTCAATGTGTTCAGTATCGTCCCTGACAGAGTATTAACTCCCTAGCAGTAAGGGCAGGAAAACATTTCTGAGACAGAAGAGATATGTCACTTTTTTTCTGTATGGCAAATTATAATAATTTAGCTATTCTTTAAGCAGGTCTACCAACCATCTGATTTTTCAATGTGAGGAATTACTCCTTCCCTTCTGCTGTTTTGTAATTATCTTGTCTACATAGAGAGAAAGAAAATAAAAAAGTCCTGAGAAGTAAAATAAATGTAGATAAATGAGTTATAATTCATTATTCTATTTTCTATGACATCTCTGTGGTTTGGAAAAAGAAAAAAAAAAAAACTAAGACATTCTTAGGTAGGCTACAGACATGAACTCTATAGATTTATGAGACCAGTTCACAACCTGTCTGATACTCATGGTAACAGAACCACATTGCTCACAAAAAGTGCTAATTAGGTACTTAAAAAGTACTTTTTACACATCACGTCTAGTGTTTCACCTTTATTTTACCCTACAAAGGAATGTGTACTGTCTCATGGTTGAACTCTTTTTTTTGCAGAAAAAGTAAGAAAAATTGTTGTAGAAAAAACTACTAGAAATGAGAGAAAACAAGACATCACCAAAACTGTGATGTCAAATATAGTTATACCAACTTAAAATCCCTCCATATTTTCCAGAATCAATCATAAAAGCAGTTCTTCTACTTGTGTTTTCAAAAGAGATGCAATAGGAAACCTTCTCAGTGATCTCTAAGCAAAACATCGAACAAGATTATAGTCCTGCTTCCCACATTTGCATAAACATTCTTCTCAATGATTTGACTTTATAACACCAAGACTATCTGGCATGGGGAACAAAGCCCTAATTGGCACAAGTATCTCCCTAGTCTGGAGTGAGATTAGAGATAGAAGAAATATCAACATCTACCAAGGCCAGAGGAAGTAAATTTAAACTCTCTTTTACACCAAACAAACAACCACAGCCACATCTTAAAAACACCATCAGGATGACTGATTCAGGCCCCACAGCCCTGAAGTGGCTTCTTGAATATCTTAGTCCTGCAATTAGTGGCGGGTGTTCCCTCTGGATGCCCAAGAGTTAGAGATTTGGTTTGAATGTTGTTCTGAAGCTAATCCAAATAATGCTGGAGTTTTCTTCTATGTCTGTTTCTCCCATTCCTCACATTTTCTTTCCCACCCTATCCTCTGTTCAATTTTCTCCTAGAGAATCTAAATATTTCTTTTCAGATCCCAAATTTCATATGAAGTCTCATGATTCAGTGCCTGTCCTTTTTTAAAAAATGTCTACGTTCTAGAAGCTAGATAATAGACTATTTTGCCAAAGAGAACAGCTAAATATAAAAAAATACAAGTTCCTTTAGCCAGAAAACATGTTTCTCATGCCCATATTTTATAAAGCTTCAATTCTGTTTCTAAGAATCTTTGTAAGCAGGCACAGCTGCAGTGGTGCAGTGATAGCATGATAGCAATCCAAAAGCCTAATGGGAAACTGAGGTTTGGTTCCCAGATCGGCTTATAACTCCAGGCACGCATGTGCATGACTGTCTTCCTGGCTACCTGGGAAGGCTGAGAAGAGGATCATGGTGTAAGACTGTTGAAAGTGCATACCTCTTGTTCTATCTCTCTTTCTCTCAATAAACTGATAAACTTTAATGAATCCTTCTAAACAGAAAACAATAAAAGTTAGAATCATCCAGAAATGAACATTTGTACTTATTTGTCTTGGCTAGTATCCCTTTTATTCCTCCTAAGTGGTCATAATTTATCTGAGAACTATCCCCTTCCCTAGTAGCAAGGCTATTGTCAAGGGTTCAACCCTCTCCTCAATAGGCTGTGAAGATGTGACTTAAGATAGATTTCTGTGGAATTTGAATCTTAGGCACAAAGACAAAGAGCTGACAGTTGTGGCTTAGAATCTGTTTCCACAGTGGCTCACTGATTAGGTCCTTCCTGTTAGAGGGTACTTCTGTGGTGCTTGCTTTGTTTTCTGCATTTTCTTTACTTACTGTCTGTTTCTAAGCCTGTTTATTTGTTTTTTGTTTTGTTTTGTTTTGTTTTGTTTTGTTTGTTTGTTTTCTTTTTCTTCTTACTAGAAGGCATGTGAGCTTGCTAAAAAGGGTAGGGGGAGAAAATAGACCCCCAGTGGGGTATGGTCATGCTATAATACCTTTCCCCCCATTTCTCCAACCTGTTGGACTTTGGGACACTCACACAATGCACCTAGCATGTTTTCTAAGCCACTGGGAAAAGGTCAGACTGCATGATCAGCCACATGGGATCTGGCTCTCTTAACTACTAGTCTACAGAGCCTGCCCTCTATGTCTGTTTCTCCAGAATGTATTTATGTCAAATCTGAGAATTCCCAATAACTCATCACCATCTCTTTGTCCCATGTTAGTCAGGTTCTGTCGCATGCAACCCAAAAATCCTGACTAATAATATCTATCAGCCATTCTTAAATGGATAACATCACATGTCAGATTTATTGAATTATCAATTCAGTGTAAGTAATAGATCACATTTTGTATAATCAGTACTGTTCTCGGTGCTGATTTTTTTTTTTCTGAAAAAATTTTAAGAAAAAAGGAAGAGATGAACTTACTTTCAGAGGGTTTACTGCAGAGTTAAGATGAACCCACAACAATTACAGTTCTCAGGCACACAAAGAACTCATAGGAATGCATTTAACATCCAGGCAATGACTTTTTTGTCACCTGGTTTCCCAAGCTTGAACCTGTAGTTCAACCTTGACTTCACTCTTCCTCAATCTACTGATTTAATTAGTCTCAACTCATTCATTTCTGAATGAAAAGTATTTATTAGCAATCCATGTTGAGTGTGCTCATTACACATTGCTTCCTTCTTTCCATTCCTAAAACCTGTGCTTCAATTTAATCCCTCATATGGATTTCTCCCCTAACTGTAGTAGCTTACTAACTGGCCTCTCTGCCTTTGTGTTTTCTCCTTGCAAGCCAGAGTTATAATTTTAGGGGCCAGCAGATGATGTAATGGTTAGATCTCTGAACTTCCACATAGTCAACCGCAGTTTGAGTCCTGGACCTGGTGGCTTAAACTTACTCCGGGTGTGTGTGCATGCATGCATGCCAACAATCACAAGAGGAGAATGGAAGAGAAGGAATTGTAGCATGGCCATCCCCCCTGGGAGGTGATTTCTTGCTTTCTGTCTCTTTCTTCCCAGAGAGTGTACATCCCCTATAACAAAAATCTCTCTGAAAAGAAATGTGAAAATGTTGCTTTCCTCCTTAGGCCTGCCAACATCTTAATAAGAGCTCCAAATGTCTAAGTATGGTATTCATAGCCCTCCAAGGCACTTGAAAACTCTCTTAGAACATCATGAGCTGCAAGTAAACAAACAATTAAAGAGAAGAAAGGTTGGCTCTTGCTTATCTCTCTGGCTTCATCTCTCACCGCTTTATGCTACAAGATATTGAGCCACGTACAGGTTTTCTCATCTCCTGGCCTAGACACCAGCTATGTGACTCAGTCTGGAATGCCCCTGCCTTTCCCTGCCTTCATTTCACCTGACAAACTCTTACTCTCACCTCCAAGCCTAGAAGAGCTACTCCTCATTTAACAACATTAGTCGTTCTGTGCACGCCTCCAACACAACATGGCACTGCCATTTTCTCTTCATTTGTATGCCTGCCTTTCTATAAGGCAAGTGGAAACATATGTGGTTCATCTTGTGTTTCTCATGCTGAGTAGAATATCAAGCATAATGAATGTTTATTGAATGGTTGAATACATATAAAGTATTGTCAAAAACAATGCTTACAGTAGCTTTTCTACAGAGCCGAACAACCTGAATAGAATAAATCTTAATGAATTTTGGCCCAGTCATGGTGCATGTACTGCTAAGATGCTCCATATACTGGGGCCACCTGGGAGGCCCAGGTTCAGGTCTCAATTCACACTAAAGGCTAGGCATGGTGGCATATTTCTGTAGTTTTGACTGGGAGGCTGAGGCAGGAAGAGCATGACAGTGAAACCTTCCTTTAAACACACACTGAGGGCCACATGGTGCAGGCATTAGGACAGCACTGCACAATACTGGAGCCATGTGGGAATGCCCAGGGTTCAGATCCCAGGTGGACCTGGACACACTGGGCTGGCTGGAAGGCAACATGTCAGGAGGATCATAATATGATGAGATCCTGTCAAGGGTATATGTCTCCTAACTAATGAAAAGAAAAAAAAAAAGTTTTAATGTAAAAAATACATCTTGGGACCAGCAGTTAGCGTAATAGCTATGTTGCTGGACTCTCATGTAGTCAACCGCGGTTCGTGTCCCGGACCAGGTGGCTTAAAACTCATGCCGGGGCATATGTGCGTGCGTGCCCAAGATCCCGAGAGGAGAACAGAGGAGAAGGGATTGCGGCATGGCCATCCCCCCTGGGGGGTGATTTCTCACTTTCTGTCTCTTTGTCTCTCTCTGTCTGTCTGGCGAGCATACCAGCCCTATAGCAAGAACCTCTCCCAAGAAAAAGAAAATACATCTTAAGGCAATCTAATTGTATACACTAGAAACATCATAATACCTAGATGTCGATTTTCAGGACTCTATAAAGATGCCGGACTTGAATTATAAATAAATAAATAAATAAATAAGATAACACAGCAAACAAACTTTCTAGAGTCACATAAACTTTCTGTGGATTCTATCAGCCTATAAACTCTCACAGAAACACTAAAAAAACCTATAGATTTTTTAAAGCTCTGAGTTTCTGGAATAGTACATAATATATTGGTGTATGATCCAGTCCCAGAAAATTAGTTTTAGGGGAGAATAAAGCTGAACTAAGCCAATTTATTGTACCCCAAAAGAAACATGCAGCATTTTCTGACAAACTTTTCTAAATAAATGGATGCAGACAAAAACAAAACAAAACAACAACAAAAGTGGTACCAAAAATAAAGAAAGAAAAAAACAGAATAACTGGGCTTTTGCACCAGTTATTCTCCTAGAATGGAGTCAAAAAGATGTTTCTATATTACATCTTTTATAGGCATTTATAATTTAAAAAATAGCAACATGCATATACAGTAAAGAGCTCAGTATGCTCATCACAATAAAACAGTTGATATAGACCTTTAAGAACTCACGTTTCTTCTTCTACCAGGCTTTTGCCATCAGCCCTTGCTCATTTTTATATGTATATATAATATATATTAAAAATAT
>NW_006160069.1:2626723-2635531 GCF_000334495.1 Tupaia belangeri chinensis | reverse complement strand
ATTTGTGTGTTAATATAATATATAATAATATAATATATATATAATATAATATATAATATCATATTAATACACAAATATATACATATATTCATTTTCCTGCAGCAAGATAATTCTCTCTAGTTATAATTATGATTCTAGGGGTTGTCACCATTTAGCATTAATCCCAAATCTGTAACTCTTGTTCTAACTTTTAATTTTCAATTCTTCATATACTATATATTCTAGATATAGTCCAATGAACTTCCTTATCACCATTATCTTCATCCTATTCGTTCTCTTTTTCACATCTATTTCTGCAGATGCACTTACATTCTTTCAATAGCATGTAATCCTCAAGTGCTCTCTATTCTTTGTATCCTTTATCTCATTGACTATTCTAATAAATCAATTAGTATCATTACAGAGTACCATTACATGCTAATTGGGTGAAATATCATCTTACTAAGTGTTGCGAGCCACATTTCTGACTGCTCCCACTGGCTACTTTCAATCACCGTCTTCCTTAAAGACTTCATATGGATCCTCAGTCTGGTTTCTTGCTCTGGATTCATAAAAACTGTGAAAATTCACCTGAAAACTTTTGTTCTTTCCAATCCAGCTTTACTATACTATTTCTGTCTTTATCACAATAATTTTGTACCAATTATCTCAGTGTAGCTTGTGGAGGGGGAAGAGTTCTCAAATCTGGCAATGCAATGTTTCAAATTGGAACATTACTACATATAAGAAAAATTGACAATATGCCTGCCTTCCCAGCAGACCTGCTTCTGTGTGCTCCTCTCAGATAAAATGAAAAGCAACAACAATAACAATACCCTAGAATCTTAAGGCTAAGAGCCAGAGCACACTCAGAGCTTCCTCCTCAGCCCAGATGATGACCTGACACAGGAGGCTGAACTAAGCTGATCAAGATACATGGCATAAACACACCGATATGGTAAAGCCAAATTATCTTGAACCTCCAGAACACTGAAAGCTGGGAACTAGCCGTTACCTTCTTAACTTAGTTCACTTACGTTGCTATAAGAAATATAAGAAATTAGGGAGCTTATAAATGATGAAAGTTTAATTCTCACATTTCTGAAGGCTGGGAAGGCTAAGATTAAGGCACCAGCAGGTGCGGCATCTCTTCCTCATGGAGGGATGTCTTTTCACTGTAACTTCCCCATGGTGGAAAGCTAGCTCTCTGGGGTATCTTTTATAAGGACACAACATAACAGTAGAGCGCTCATGATCTCCTCACCTCCCAAAGGTCCCACCTTCTAACATCATCATAGCAGGGACTAAGTTTCAGTTTATGAATTAGGAGTAAGACACAACATTCAGACCAAGACACTTGTTCTGCTATTTCACTTTATCAAGCATCTATGCTTTTCCATACTAGAGAGAACTCTTAAATAACAAGCATTGTGCATGATAAATTTCCCTTGTGCCTCAAGAAATTATCAAAGAATATTCAAGATTCTCCTACAGTGGACAAGAGTCTCTTCTCTAGAAAGGCCATTTGTGGATGACTAAGAAATACTTCTTTACTACTCCATTTTCTGCCTTGTGCAGAGAACCCCATTTTACTCAAATGCCCAGTCTCCCTCACCTCTTACTCATTCCCACATGGCTTATGTGACTCGAAGGAGCTTATCCAGCAGATGAGGTCGGAAAGAGGATCTGAGCAAGTGGAGCCAACAGTGTCTCCCTTCTCTGAGAAGCAGCTGCCCACACGTTCTGCTTCGTTTCCCTGTGGCAAGCTGTGTTTTTGTAGATGGAGCCTGTCCAGTCAAGCACTACCATGACAAGGTGAGTAAAGCTCAATAAATCAGAGATTCAGTACACAGAAGCCCACCTGGTCTCAGACACCAAACACATTCTCTGATTTCAGTGTTCAGTGTAACAAGAGAGACTGTTCTCCACGTGCTGACTTCTTTACTATATTTTTAATTGATAAAGAGGCTGAGTAAGTGGGGAACAATGTATTGTACTCTCCAAAGCATCCCAAAAGGTAGCATATTGTTTTATATTAATCCTTTAAATATATATATTTGCCAATTTTTATTGACAAAAGTAGGTTTTTTTCTCCTGTTACTATAGTGTAAAGTACTACTTAGGGCCTAGATTCAGTGATACTAATACTTTTTTTTTTTGTCAATTATTAAAATGTGCAGCTATTGCTAAACTTTTCATGGAAAATATTCTTAATTTGAAATAAAATGCATCGATATACGTGCATTCTTAATCTACTTACTCTGTGATTTGGTTATTTATACAGAGGCAAAAGAAGAAAGCAAAAATGAAAAGTTAGCTTTAATGTAACCCCAAGGTATGCAATAGTGTGAATTTGGATTCAGATAGCATCTGTTCTACAATTTATGGGAAAAGTGTGACTACAAAGAAAATAAAATCAGTATACAAATTAGAATGTCTCTGAAAAATAATAATTTTAAAAAGCCACTAATCTTATAGCCTGAAGGGTAATAAATTAAACACAAATAACTGCAATACAAACCAACTCTGAATGCTTTAGAAAAGGAACACCATTCTTCAGCACCTCTATTGCTTAATATTTATGTTGTTAGAAAGTCAACATCTGAAGGATTTTTAAATGAAAGTAAACTGAAGTTTCTCTGCTATCTCTCTCTTTTCTCTCATTATATTTATTTTAAAGTCATATGAAACTATCTGTTTTTTAGTGCCACCTTTTGGGTGGTCTTGTTATTACATAACATCAAAATTGAAACTGGAAATTCAATACATGTGAATTATTAATGAACTCTAGCATATTCAGTTTTTGCCCTTAGCTTTTCACATTAATTGCAAAGTTTATTTGAATAGGGACTCCGTTCACTTATATTCTGTAATAAAATAGGAGCTGTGAAATTTATTATTAGAATTATTTTTAATCATGGGAGTCAACTCTTATCAAGCCCACACAGTTTACCCTACCCCCCAGCAATCCCCGACACTCACATTTTTGTAACATTTGACCACTAATTATGTCTGCTCTTTCTCTTTCAAGAAACTGGAAAATCAGTAGCCACCTGTGATTTTTTTAAAGGATCCATACCACTGCTTTACACAGAGCAAATTGAATGATTTAACTTGACGCCTGATGATTTGCAAATATAGGAGCTAAAAATCAAACTCTGGTCTTGCATTTGAATTGTGGCCAGGTTATAAAACATGACACATTGAGAGGATCTGGGTTTGCATTCAGAGACTGTCCTGAGTTCACGGAGCATGTATGTACCCATGATCAGGAACTAGCTGAGGCAGGGAGTGAATCTCAGTGATAGCAACCTATTGGGTATGCTATCTGCTATCTCTGTCTCTTCTGTCTCTGTCTCTCTTGAAAACAACAACAAGAAAAAAAACGGTTTCATAATTATAATTTCATGAATTGCATTTAACTACTCCAAAGAAAATACTAGATCTGAAAAACAACCTCTGCTATTCATATTTTGATAAAAGTGGATTATAAGAAGTTTGCTCTCTTTTTTATTTTCTTCAGTCTATTAATTTTGTTTTGCCTGTTTGTCTTTTTTTTTTGGTATTTTTCTTATAAACTTATTTTATATGTATTCACTGTACATCATCACAGCATACAAAAAGCGATTTTCCATCCAAAATACACTGTATATTGACTTAATCGAGGATATTACCATACATGTTGTCATCAACAAACACATTTCCATTTCTTATTTAAATTTTTTTTTGTCCTGTTCCCCTTGATTTCCTACTTCTTTTTTTTATATAATTATTTTATTTAACTTTATTTATTCATTCATTTATTTTAATTTGACCAGAGAGGGACAGAGAGAGAGAGGGGGAGAGAGAGAAAGTGAGAAAGCAAGCGACCAGTTCCAGGACTTGAACTGTGGTCAGACATGTGGGAGTCCAGCGCTCTTACCCACCACGCCACCTGCTGGCCCCTTGATTTCCTACTTCTCACCCTCTGCCGTTCCCCACCCTCCTCCCACACTGTCTCTGGTATCTACAGTTGCTTTCCATGCTCTTTTTCCCTCACATTTTATTGATTCACAAAATATCTTAATTAATCTAAATATTTGCAATAACAAGTTAAGTGGATATATACATATCTCTGAGCACATGTCTGACTTTATGCATAAAAACTCGGTGAGTAGAATGAACATACAATAATGCAACACCTCACTGCAGCAATATAGATTACTGTGGTCTTTAAATAGTTTATATATATATATGTAATTTCAAGAAAAGCAGTTTTAATTTTAATAAATCAAAACCAAAAAATGTTAAGAGAAATGTGGTTAAGACTTAAAGTCAGGAAAAAGATTAGTATTCTGTTCAAATACAAGGTAGATGAACCTATCAGTAGCTCAGAAGATAGATAAATTACATGGGACTGAACTGGTGAAGCAGAATTTTTTGAGTTCTGACTAAAACATAACTGACTTTCTTCTATGCTTTGTTTTCCAGAGTTAAGAAGTCTGCTCTTTTAACTGGGCTTTTTCGCCTCATCTTTTAATTGAGTTTTTGTTTGTTTGCTTGTTTGATTTTTTAGGGGTAGGATAGACTGCTTGAGTTCCCTGTATATTCTGAGTCCCTTATCTGAGGTATAGTTTGGAAATATATTCTCCCATTCTGGGGGTAGTCGATTCACTCTAATTATTGCTTTTATTATTGTGTGTGTGTGTGTGTGTGTGCAGAAGCTTTTTAACCTAATGTACTCCCAATTGTCAGTTTTTGGGATTATTGCCTGTGCTCTTTGAGGGTTTTATTTAAGAAGTCTTTGCCTGCTATGATGTCTCTAAGAGTTTCTCTTGCATTTTCCACCAGTAATTTTACAGTCCGAAATCTTAGATTTAGATCTTTGATCCATTTTGAATTGATTTTTGTTACTGATGAAAGATAGGAATCCAGTTTCATCTTTCTACTGGTGGATACTGTTTTTCCAGCACCATTTGCTGCAGAGATTTCCTTTTCCCCAAGAGATTGTCTGGTGCCTTTTGTCAAAACACAGTTGACTATGTTTGGGGTTTATTTCTGGGGTCTATATTCTGTTCCTTTGGTCTACATGCCTGTTCTTGTGCCAATGCCATGCTGTTTTGATTATCATAGCTTTGAAATAAAAGATGGGAAATTAGCTGAACAGACATAAGATCAGCCAAAAAGAATATGAAAAAATACTAAAGATCACTTATTATAAGGGAAATGCAAATCAAAACCACAATGAGATACCACCTAACCCTGGTCAGAAATGCTAAGATTAAGAAAACAAAAAAGTTATTAAGTGTTGGTGAGAATGTGATAAAAAGGAAACTCTCCTATACTGTTGGTAGGAATATAAATTAGCACAGCCAACACGGAGATCAATCTGAAGGTTCCTCAAAGATCTACAAATAGAACTGCCATGTGATCCAGCAATTCTGGATATCTACCCTTAGCAACTTTACTAAGGAAGCAGTTTTCCAAATGAGGTCACAGTTTGCTTATGGAAGCTAAAGCAGGTACTCTTGCTTTCTCCTGCAGGTACAGAGGCTTTCTCATGCTGATACACCTTAACAATCTAGATTCCCAAAGTCTTACTCATATACTAAATTAGATTACTGAAAAATACAAAACTTAGGGACCAGCAGTTAGTGTAATGGCTATGTCACTGAACTCCCATGTGACTGACCGTGGTTCGAGTCCCGGACCCGGTGGCTTAAACTCACGCCAGGTGTGTGTGGGTGTAGCATGCCCAAGATCCCGAGAGGAGAAGAGAGGAGAAAGGATTGCAGTGTGACCACCCTCAGGGGGTGATTTCTCACTTTCTGTCTTTCTGTCTCTCTCTGTCTTTCTGGCAAGCTCATGTGCCCCATAGCAAAAAAACTCTCCCAATTAAAAAAAAAAAAAAAAGAAAGAAAAAATACAAAACTTAGAAAAATTAACTAAATTGGGTTAGAAAATATATCATGAATTTATAACTTTAACCATTAGTTTAATAAAAATATCACCTCCTTAAACATGATTTTAGACTTTTTTCCTGTAAAAGTGTTGAAGTTTGAAATTTAATGTTCTTTATAAAAGCACCTGTCTAAATTTGATTTCTGAAAAAAAAATCTTTTGCATGTGAATTCATATTATTTAAATTATTGTGACTATAAAAAGAAAATTAACCTAAGTTTTCTTTATTGCCAGGCAAATTACACTCACTGCCCAATTATGATAATTAGATCATCTCGGGTCTTTAATCATGTTTACTCTTTCTGCATTTGCCAATGACCTCTGTTCTGTTTTGTTTTCATTCCAAATTGCTCTCTATCTTATGTTGTGTGTAATTTTACAAATTGTCTTAAATCTTTTTGGATGGAACTCAAGTGTCAAAATATAAGGGCTTAACTCGAAAATTCCAGTAAGGAGACAATGCTTGCTACACATAACATCTGGTAGGAGCAGTGTGGAAGAGCCTTCCAAGTCTGTAGGGATCTTACTGAAACCAACATAGAAATAAAGCAAACGAAAATGAGGATATATACAAAATAAGTAGAGAAAGGACATGGAGCAAACAGGCTGAGACAATAGGCTAGGACAGCAATCGATAGAATAAGAGCTAAAGATTCTGAAGAGAAGGCTCTTAGGGCCAAGCAGTGGTGGAGCTGAAATGTGAGTAGGCTCACATGGATAGGCCCTGGGAGGGCACCTGGAACCTCCCTGAGCACACCAGGTGCATACATATGCATGCCCATGACCAGGAGGTCCGTCTGGAATTGAGAGGATATCATGGTGTAAAGATTCTGTTGGGGACACTTGTCTCTGTTTCTCTCTCTCTATTTCTCTCTTCCTCTTACATGGAAGTGATAGATAGACTTCAAAAAGAGAAAGAGTTTTTGAAGCTCATGGGGTCTGATTGAAAATCTAGGCTAGCAGTAGTTTATGAAGGAGAAGTCAGGATGTCTTACTGGAAGTCAAACCACTGTGGTTATGTACTAGGGGTCCACAACAGTAAACATAGACGGTGGCCCATCAAAGGCACAGGTACATTTTAAAAAATGTTACCTGTGTTTCCTCTTGAGCCTACCCACTGGGTTCATCCAGTGACTCAACAGTTCACCGATGCTTGGATACTTCCCTCCAGAAGCCAACCATTTTGAGAAACACTGCCTAGTATAAGAAAGTGTTATTAGGTGAAAAGGATCTTTGGTTCTTGGCATCCACCCACAAAGTCTTGAAGACAGATGCCAGCAGATAAGCAGATAGTACAGAAATTTTATGTTTCTAAGCACAGCGAAGTACTCTCAAGAGGAGAGAGCCAGCTGGTTAATATCAGGCCAGCACTGAGGTTATCTGGGTGGGTCTCTTTCATGATAGCTCTGGTTCTCTCTGCTGGTCCCTTCTCTGGGCATCCCCTCTTCTTTCATAAAGGGGATCATCTTTGACAACCAGGAACTTATTGTACATAACTTATACACTTCTGCCTATGCATTTTCCCAGAATGCTTCAGGAAAGCCCACCTGGGGGGTCAAACCACAATGCTAACATATGCTAAGTGAGCGCAGGTAGCCTAAGGGCATGAAAATGGGCTGCTGCATGTGTTTAGCTATAAAGCAAGTGAGGGTATGCGGTATGGGGGGGTTTGGCCTTGAAGTACAGTAGAGACTTTCCCAGAGGGTGACCGATGATACCCTTACTTTCAGAAATTATTAACTACAAGTCAAACCAATCTGGGCAGGACTTTCTGTCTGTGCGTGGGGGTAACAGGCCTGTCTCGCTGCTCATGTCTAACACAAGGAGTAACTGGAGTAAAAGAACAATACAAAAGTAGAATCAATCAATTCTATAGATGAAGATGTTCCTTACAGCATTGCAATTGTTCACTGAATTTTTCCAGACTTTACAATTATTTCCCATAGTATGATAAAACACAGATTTGCTTCAAAGCCTTTATCCTCTCTACATATACATTGACAACTAAAGCAAATCAATGATTAGCTACACAGGTCCCTCTAGAGAGTAGAAGATAATGCTCTTTGGGAATAAATGTAAATGTTTGCAATATAGGAATAACTTTACAACTGTACAGAGTCCAATTTACTTTAGATTCAGTGTGATATTAATTAAAAAATAAACACATTTGAACCACACAGATCTTGCCCTTTCTTTAATTTGTTAGTACATCAGGAAACTATTACTTTCAATAGTAAAAAAGAAACACAGTATGTGTAATACTGCATCTGTGGCATACTTTTCTGTTTTGTTCATAAAATGCTACAAATTATTTTATTTGTGACTTTTACTTACATAGAATCTTCATGTAATATTTAAACATATGTACACCCTTATATTCATTTTATATTTGAGAATTACAATATATTTAGTTGTTCCTCTGGTACAAATTGAAAGATGCAGCATCAGAAATCAGTTGCTTTTTCCTTCGAGATCTTTAATTTAGTTTTGCTCATTAAACTCTGAAAAACCACACTAAACTTGTATGCTATTTTGGGATTTTACATATTTGTATCTCAAAATGCTGAAGAGTTTCAACAGTAATTAGGAACTGTTAATTCAGTCCCTAATAGAAAATGTATGTAATAGAAGAGCTAGTTAATACATAGGGCTGTTACCTTAAGTATATAACTGAGCTCATCTCAAAGAAAAGTTTTCCTTTGAATGTGGAATTACCTCTTCCAGAAGCAATTTTATGTTCTGCCTGCTCAAATAAGAATTATATATATATATATGTGTGTGTGTGTGTATATATATATATATGTGTGTGTGTATATATATATATATATAAAATATGTATATATAAATATGTATATATACATATATATAATAGAAATATATATAATATGT
>NW_006160069.1:2577554-2615566 GCF_000334495.1 Tupaia belangeri chinensis | reverse complement strand
TGTATTTATAATATATCTATTATATATAATTATATAATCTATTATAGATAGATATATTTTGGAGGTTTTTCCCTTAGGGTGCTTGTGCTTGCCTAAGAGACAAAGATAGTGAGAAGGGAAACTGAGAAATCACCCCTAAGGTGGGATAGCCATGGTGCAAACCCTTCTCCATTCTCCTCGCAGAATCTTGGGAACACACACACACCTGCCTGGCATGAGTGTCAAGCCACCAGGTCTGGGACTTGAACCTCAGTCAGCCATGTGGGAGTCCAGCAATGTAACCACTATACCATCTGCTGGTCCAAGAACTATTTATATTTAATTTCTAAACACAAAATAACATTCATTAAATGTCACTCAATTTTTAGAAAAATACAGTGTTAATGCATGAATTCTAAACGAAAAGTGCATTTTTATTGTTTTATATTATGTAGATGTATGTGATAGAAAGTATTCTAGATGAAGACCAGCATTAATATTAATCTGTAATTTTATATTTTTTAGAGGTTTTTGCCACAGGGCATGTGTTCTCACCTGTGAGAGAGACAATGAGAGGGAAAGTGAGAAATCCCACCCCCCCCCAGAGGGGATGGCCATGCCATAGTCCCTTCTCCTCCATTCTCCTCCTGGGATCTTGGGTATGCACATACATGTGCCCAGTGTGATTTTCAAGTCACTGGGTCCAGGACTCTAACCGTGGTTGACCATGTGGAAGCTCTGTGACATGATCATCATGCTATTTGCTGTCCCCGTAACCATAATTTTAAATAATGTAGTTAGAAACTAAGTCTCTAGATTCTTATGTAATTTCTCCTTTTGAGTAAAAAAAAAGTCTCAAGAAAATTTAAGATACACATTAATTAAATTGGATAAAATTTTTACTTAAAAATAAAATAATTTTTAAATAAAATTTATATTTTGATCAGTTCTAGCTACAAAGATAGTACATAAAGGTCCCATACTTTTACCCAGATTTCTCTAATGTTAACTTACATTACAATGACTTAATTGTTGTTAAAACTAATAAATTAACATTGATACATTAATTAAACTATAGACTATGAAGGTTTTGCCAGTTTTCTCTCTAATCTTTTTTGTATTTCAGGAATCAGTCTATGGTACCACATTGCATTTAGTTATGTCATTTTTTTTTTCTATAAAACTGAGACCAGAAGATGGCATAATGGTTACATTGTTGGACTCCCACATAGTTGACCACAGTTCAAGTCCTGAACTGGTGGCTTAAAACTCATGCCTGGCGCTTTTGTGTGCCTGCCCAAAATCCCTAGAGGAGAATGAAGGAGAAGGAGTTGTGGAGTGACCATTCCCCCTGAGGGGTGATTTCTCGCTTTCTGTCTTTCTCTGTCTCTCTGGCATGTGCACATGCCCTATAGCAAAACTTTCTCTTAAAAAAAAAAAAAAAAAAAGCAGGGTTTATATTTTTCTCGGAAAAAAAAAAAAAAGGCAGGTTTACATTTATCTCAGGTAAATGAATATAAGTTATACAATACTTATTATTTAAATATTATTAAAACATGTGCTCTAAATAGAAATCTAATAAATTTCTTTGCCAACAGGTTTTATAAAACAAAAGGAAATTTTACATATATCTCTCATGGTTTTAATAGCTTCTAGTATAATTATTTTCATTGTGCTCTTGGTGTATATTTATTTACATTTAATTTACTGTATAAGCAAAAATTATGTGAAAATATTAAAATACTGAATCCACAATGCTCTGAAAAAGTAGAATTTGTATTTATACATATTTAGTATAATATTATTTTTACTACTTATGAAAATATATGTTTTTATAACTACAAACTATCTGAATTAAAAAAATATATTTGTCTGCATAGGTAGACATCCTATTCGAAATATCTGAGAAACTAAACAGAGAAAGAATAAAAAACCTCAGACACTCCAGACATGGGTATTTCTGAGAAACTGTGGAAAAGCCATTTTGTGGAAACAGAATTTGGCAACAATATATATGAATTTGCTAACGGATATCATAGGGGGTATGGAATATTGGAATTAAGAAACCGTGAGCTCATTATATTCAGGTGTAGTCAATTCCACAGTAACACAACAAGCCAAAGGATATGGGAAACTCAGAAATGAGAGAATAATGCAAATATGGTGAAATTATTAGAAGATGTAATCTTTAAAACATGGAATTATCTACCCTACAGAAAGAAAGCTAAAAATCAGTCTTGAGTTGGCTACCGTCCAGAGGATGCAGTCACTAGAGCTACCGAACCCCAAACAGCTGTATTTATAACAATAGAAAGTTACATGTGAGAAAAAAGAAGGAAAACTCTCCCCAATTAAGGAAACTATTAAGCTATTGAAAATTTAACAGCATTTTGTTTTTGGGGGCTAATGAGGAAAATAACTTTGAGAATTGCGTGTCTTTGATTTGCCTTAAATGATCACCACATATGTTTGTATCTTTTAACAATATATCTACATTTGGATATTTCTAAACTTCATATAAATAAAATGATATTATACATATAGTATCAACACTATGCATATAACCTGCAATTTTGTTTACTCGAAACTACATTTATATAATTAATTCATTTCTAATAACTACTTTATTTCCGGTGGTGCCAGAATACATCCTAAGCACATCTTGTATTTTCTCTACTCAATCAACCACTTCATAAAGGAGCCCTGATTCCTTTTACTGGAGAATGATGTTTAAAAGTCAAGATCTGGGTTTCGATCACAATGATTGCTACTGAGTTGTCATTGCATTTCGATTCTCTCAGCATGGAGTGAAGATGTATGTACTAAACCCACACATGATACACATCATATTTCTCTCTCTCTCTCTCTTCCTCTCCATGTGTTTATAAACCACTTGTTAGACCTATCTGCAACTCCAATCCAACCACCACAGGGTTAATTCTAGCCTTCCACCTTTACTCATTTGTAACTTTTATTCTTAATTAAGAAAGAAACCTGGTTCTCATTTTGTACAGTATATTTACTTTTTTCTTAACTGTAACATATATATAAATTAGGTTCAGAATTACTAACCCATACCACTATAGGAAACAAATGTACTACACAGAATCTTATGACTTTTGACTAAACATTACTGATTTTCTTCTAGGCTTTGTTTTCCAGATTTAAGGATTTTTGTCTTGTCTGGAGCTGCCGCTAGGTTCGTGTGCCTACTATTGGAACAGAATCCTAACCTTTTTCCTGGCTTTAAGTTTTAAGCAAAGCTCTCTTAGCATTTCTTTTATTTTGATTTATTAAAGTTAAAACTGCTTTTCTTGAAATTAAAAAATTTATTTAAAAATACCTATTTAATGGCTGCAATAAGTTATATACCATCAGTGAGGTGCTACTTCATAGTATATTCATTCTTCTCAGAGTTTCACACCTAAAGTCAGACATGTATTCACAGATAGGTATATATCAGCTGAACTTGCTATTGAAAGTAGTTAGATTATTTAAGATATTTTTGTAAATCAATAAAATGTGGGGGTGAATGGAAAGCAACTGTAGACACTAGAGATAGTGTGGGAGGAGGGTGGGAAATGGCAGAGGGTGAGGAATAGGGGGAAATATATATACATGTATATATATATATATGAAACTAGAAATGGAAAATTATCAATGATAACATGTAGGATTAAGCCACTACGCAGTATATTCTGGATGGGAAATCACATTTTGTATGCTGTGACTATGCTCAGTGAATGAATGTAAAATTAATTAATTAATAAAAAATAAATTAGAAAAAGACAATGACACACACGAAAGAAACAAATGTACTAGCTACAACACAGTGATTACATAATGTTTTTTCTGTATTTAGCTTTAACTTATCCACTCACTCTTTGTGATGCCGATTTCTATGGGTTTTGAAAGATGCGTAGAGTCACGTACAACCTATTCCAGCTGTGATACGAAAGTTTCATTGCCCTCAGACTCTCTCATAATGCTTCTTTGTTGTCAACATCACCCCTCTTTTTTTTTTTTTTTTTTTTTTTGTGTGTGTGTGTGTGTGTGTGTTTGTTTGTTTTTCATCCATGAACTTGACTGGGTTAATGGATGCCCAGAAAAAATGGTCAAACATTATTTCTGTTTTGTCTCAGAGGCTGCTTCTGAGAAAGATTAGCATTTGAATCAGTGGACTGAATAAGGAATATCCATCCTCCCCAAAATAGATGAGCATTCATCCAATTGGCTAAGGGCATGTATAGAACAAAAAGGCCCAAGGGCAAGTTCTCTCTCTGTGAAAGACACCCAGTTAGTGAGAGACATCCAGTTAGTGAGAGACATCCAGTTTGTGCCTATGGACAGCTCTTCCCCTTCCTTTGTTCTCAGGCCTGCAGCCTCAGAGTGAAACTTACACCGTCAGCCATGCTGGATCTCAGACCTTTGAACACTGGATTGTACCTGATTCTCCAGCTTGCAGACAGCAGATAATGGAAGTTCTGGGCCTCCAAGATTTGATGAGTCAATTCCCATAATAAATAAATAAATAGGGACCAGCAGTTGGCATAATGGCTATGTCGCTTGACTCCCATGTAGCCAACTGTGATTCGAGTCCTGAACCCAGTGGCTTAAACTCATGCCGGGCACATATGTGCGTGCCCAAGATCCTGAGGAAAGAATGAGTAGAAGGGATTGTGGCATGGCCATCCCCTTTGGGGGGTGATTCTAGTTTCCTGTCTCTCTCTGTCTTTCTGGTGAGCGCATATGTTCTATAGCAAAAACCTCTCCAAAATAATTAATTAATTAATTAATTAATTAATTAATTAATTAATATCACACTGATCCTGTTCATCAGCTACTGGTAAATAAACATTCCTATAATTTTGCTTTTTCCATAATACCATATAAATAGTATAAAGTGACATGCAGCATTTTGAGTTTGGCTTTTCTGCTTAGCAAAATGCATTTAAGATTTATCTATGCTATTGTGTAAACCAATCATTCTTTCCTTCATATGGGTGTACTAAAGTTTCTCTATTCATTCACTTGAGCATAGCATGCTATGTAAATTCAACTTCCCTGATGTCACTATTCTGTGAAAATCCTAAACCACATTGAGGAGCCTTAGAAGATGACACTCCTGAGGAGATAAAGAAGGGGTGAAGGGCAATAGCACAGTAGCAATGTAATACTCTGCAAGGCTGACCCCATGGGAAGGTTCTAAAACTGTTTTCGGAGACTGCCCGGAATTTGCAGGGCAAGTGCGTACATAATCCAGGGCTGGTTAAAGCTAGGGTTGGACCATGGTGTGAACAAACACGGGCTACCTGCACCTCTCTCTCTCTCTCTCTTTCTCTCTCCTTTCTCTGTCTCTCTAACTCATGAAAGAAAGAAAGAAACTCTTAAAAGGTTGAAGGGGCCTAAGGAGGCTGAGCGCCAGACACAGAGGCGAAGCAGCCATCTTGGAAGTAAAGCTTCATACCCAGGTGATTCAGGTAATAACATAGATCAAAGATGAACCACCTTGGGGCCAGCAGGTGGTGTGGTAGTTAAGGGCACTGGACTCCTACATGGCTGACTGTGGTCTGAGTCCCAGACCTGGCAGCTTCATTCTCACTCTCTCTTTTTCTCTCTATTGTCAAATTAAAATAAATAACTGAAGTAAAATAAAATATAATAATTCTTAAAAAAAAAAAAATGAACCACCTTGCCAAGTCCTTCCAGAATTCCTGGCCCAAACAATCATAAGAGGGAAAAAAAATGTGTATTTTAAACTACTAAATGTGGGGGTAGTATTTTTTGTTTACTTTTGTTTTTTGCTTATTTTTGCAGATATTGATCCCTAAAATAATACTAAACAAGTTGTATACCCAGATGGAAAAAAAAAAATCAAATCTGTTCCCCACCCCCACCTTTATTACTCATGCCCAAACATTAACTTGAAATGGATTATGGTGCTAAATGTAAAGGCCTGGAAAAAATGCAGGAAAGAATCTCTATGAGCTAAAATTAGGCAAGGTTCAGGAAACATTATGCATGTAAAGAAAAGTTAATTAATTGGACTATGCTAAAATTAAGCACTTCTGGGGCAGCAGGTGGCATGGTGGTTAAGGTGCTGGACTCCCACATGGCCAACCGTGATCTTAGTACTGGACTTGGTGGCTTGCTTTCTCTCTTTTTCTCTCTCTCTCTCCCCACCTTTGTCTCTATATAATGAATGCATGTGCCCTATAGCAAATTAATAATGAATAAATAAATAATTCTTTTAAAAAAATTATACTGATAATGTTTAGAATTTTAAAAGGTTAACCATAGACTAGGACAAAATGTTTACAATACATCCATTTGATTACAGATTTTATTGTGTATCTTTTGAACCATTTTTAACCTATCTCTATTTCATGCTTCTTAATGAAGGCATGTCTCATATAAATATTAGACAGGTAGTTTGTTATTATTTTAATATGATAATGTTTGTCTTTTAACTGGAATATTTAAAACAATTGCACTCAATGTATCTACTCAAATAGTTATTTGCTTTATTTTCAATTTGTCTTATTTCATTATTGATTTTTTTGTTTCCCATCTCTAATTGTAACCACAAGGAGAGAAGCACAAATCCTAAAAATAATGTGAATCTCTGAAGATTTTATCTTTAACTTTGGTTTTATAATGTATATAGTGTTGTTTTCTTTCATTTATTTTACTTTGGTTTCTCTAAGTTTTATAAATATCTGGGTATCATCTTATATTAAATATTAGAAAATTCTCACCCATTATTATTATTTTATTTTTTGGAGAGGTTTTTGCTATAGGGAGCATGCACTCACCAGAAAGACAGAGAGAGACAGAGAGACAGAAAGTGAGAAATCACCTCCTCACCCCCCACCCAGGAGATGGCCCTAGCACAATCCCTTCTCATCCATTCTCCTCTCAGGATCTTGGGCACGTGTGCACATGTGCCCAGTGTGAGTTTAAGCCACCAGGTCCGGGACTCGAACTGCAGTCAACTACATGGGACTCCAGTGACGTAGCCGTTACACCATCTGCTGGTCCCCACTCATTATGTATTTGAATGGTACTTCTTACTAATTCTCTTTTCTTCTTGTGCTGTGTTTCCCATTAAACATATAATACACTAATTTTACTGTGTCTCACATGTTCTTATGCTTAGTCCTGGGTTTTGTTTTGTTTTTATTGTTCTTCTCTCTTAGTGTTTGAGGTTATATGACTTATAGTGTCTTGAATGATAGTTCTGCAATTCTTTATTCTTCTGTGCTTGGGCTTCTACTAAACCTAATGTTCTTCCAATTTTCTCTCTATTATTTTTACTTTTTTTTTTTTTTTTTTTTTTGAAGAGGTTTTTGCTATAGGGCATGTGCGCTCGCCAGAAAGACAGAGGCAGAGAAACAGAAAGCGAGAAATCACCCTCCAGGGGGAATGACCAAGCTGCAATCCCCTCTCTTCCATTCTCCTCTTGGGATCTTGGGCACGCACGCACACACGCCCGGCTTGAGTTTAAGCCACTGGGTCCGGGATTCGAACCATGGTCGACTACATGGGAGTACAGCGACATAGCCATTACGCTAACTGCTGGTCCTGCAGATATATTATTTTCCAGTTCTACGATATCCATTTGGTTTTTCAACTGATTATATTTCTCTTACAGAAAGTTCTTTTTTCATATATTTTTCATAGATTTTATTCTATTTGCGAGAGCATATTTATTATAATTGTGAACTTGATGTTATTGTATGCCCATCTTAATATCTGAACCATCTGTGGATATGATTCTGTTGGTCGTTTATCGTTTATCGTTTTTTCTTTACTTAGAAACATTTCTGTTTTTTTGTTTGTTTGTTTGTTTGTTTTTCCTGTCAATAGATGTATTTGCATGAGAGTCAGAGGAGAAGAAAAAGAAAGAGAACCCACTCTTCAATTGGGCCTAGTCACACCATTGTCCTTTCTCCTCCCATTTTACATTCTGTCAGGATGTTAGGCATGTATGTGTATGCCTGACATGTCTTTCAAGCCACCTTAGCCAGGACATGAACCCTGGTCAGTCATGTGGGATTCAGCTTCTTCTGCATAGCACCTAGCCATTCGTTGCCTTGTGGATCCAGCCCTCCCAGAAGGAGTTCTTGTTTTTTTCACATATACTGTTACTTATTTTTGCATGCTAGACAGTGTTTAAATGAGAGTAGAGATCGAAGTCAATGTTATCCCACAGAGTGAGGGCCTTTCTTTTCCTCCATAAAGCAGACAGAGTGAGGGGTTCTGGTTTGGATAATGACTTATCCTCCAAAGCTTCATGTTTTAGAAATTAGTCTTAGTGAGCAATAGTTAGCAGTGATTGGATAACTCCAAACATTGATGTGCTGGTACTTTATTGCATTGTAAAGGTATTAAAGACTTGATCTAATTGTGGTGTTGAAAGGTGGGATTTTGAGAAAGAAACGAGTGATTGCATGATCAACATGTAATTCAGTCTTTGTAGGTTTAAAAAGAAAGAAGATGAGGCAAGCAGTGACCACATGGATGTAGACCAGCTGCATTCTGCTCAAGGCTCTGCCTGCTGCCATTGTGGGGTGACTTTGGACTTTCCAGCCACCAGAACTGTGAGTCAGTAAACTTCTATTTCTTTTTAAGTTCACCCAGTCTCAGATACTTCTCTTAGCAGTGCAATAATGCATTAAGATAGCAGTTGGTGTGATCAAGCACAGTTGTTTTGCCATAAATAACTGAAAATGTGGATATAGGTAATGAGAAGGAGTTTTAAAAGTTTTAAGAAAAAAAGCCTAAATTATGATGAAGGTCTGGAAGAACTATTTAGATGCTAACTGGAACCTTTAAGGACTGCATATGTGGCTATGACCATAATGCTGATAGAGGAGATGGACAGTAGAAGCCATTCTGGGGATGTCTCAGAGGAAAATGAGGAAAATGATTATTTAAAGATAGATTTGGAAATTAAGAGAAAAGCATAAGGGAACATTTTGAAAATTTTCAACCTGGTCATGTGGCAAAGAAAGAAAACGCTTATTAGGCAGAGAAAAATGTGGTAGAGAAAGTGGTAATTGAAGAGATTACTGCTAATGGAAGAGAAATGGGTGAAAATGGTCAGGACAAGGAGAGAAAAACCCCAAGGGCTTTGCCTTTCCCAATACAAGCTCAAATACCTAGGAGAGCAGAATGGTTTCAGGAGGTTGAGTTCCTGAAATTGTTGCTGTTAGCCATCTTGGGACTCTTCACTTTGCAGTAAAGCATTCCTCAGCCCTGCCTGTGTTGCAAGCAACCCCACATGAAGCTCGGCCTGCTATTAAGACTGTTCATTCTCCACTCTCAAAACATGCAAATGGAAGACACTGGCAGCATGCACATGGATGTAATTCTGCAGGCGCACAGAATTTAAGAGCATGCAGACCTCCACCTAGAATTCAAAGAATACATCGAAGAGCTTAGGAGTTTGGACAGAGACTTGATACAAGAGTGGAGCCACCAAAGAGAGCTTCCATTGGAGCAAAGCTATACCAAGCAGAAGTGTAGAGTCATATCTGCTACAGAGAATCCTTACTAGAGCAAAGTCTAGTGAACTGCAAGGGGGAGACCATCCCTGAAACCCAGAACTGTTATGCTATCAGTATCCAACACCAGCCTGAAAGAACTGCAGGCATGAAACTCCAAATAGAAAATGTAACATGAACTGAACCCAGCAAAGGCCATGGAGTCAAGGCTGTCTGATACTTTAGGTAGCTCACAGCTTCAAGTGTATTTGGGATGCAGCACATGGCATTTCAAGCACTAATATCTGCTCTTTTGGGTCTGACCTGGTTGGACCCTGCTATTTTCTTATTTTAGTGGAATGAAAATGTCTACCCTGTACCTGCTCCACAATTGTTTTTGAAGAATATGTTAGATTTTTTACCTCAGAGGGACCAGTAATTGGCGTAATGGCTATGTCACTGGACTCCCTCCCATGTAGTTGACCATGGTTCAAGTTCCAGACTCGGTGGCTTAAACTCATACCAGACATGTGTGCATGCATGCCCAAGATCCCAAGAGTTGAATGGAGAAGGAATTGCAGTATGGCCATCCTCCTTGGGATGTGTGTGTGGGGGGTGATTTCCTGCTTTCTGTCTCTCTGTCTTTCTGGCAAGTGCATGCACCCTATAGCAAAAACCTATCAAAAAAAGAAAATTTTTACCTCGGAGTTTTCCTTGAGTCTCAGATGAAACTGGACTTTGGAATTGGTGTTGGAAATGAGTTGAGACTTTTGGAGCCACTGGGATGATTTTGTGTGGGAGAAAGACATGAAAATTGGGGACTAGGGGTGGGATGTTATGGTTTGGATAATGGCTTGTCCCCCAGTGATTTATGGTTTAGAATTCAGTTTTAGTGGGAAGCAATTGGGTGTCTCCCAAAAGTTTATATATGGGAGTTTGATTTTATTGTAAAAGTGTTAAATGAAGACTTGAAGGATCAAGTCTTGTTATAATGTTGAGAAATGGTGCTTTTGGGAGGAGATTGGTGATTGGGTGGTCAATCCATAATTGATTGCTGGTAGGTTTATAAAGAAAATGAAGCAGGCAAAGGCCATATAAATGGCCTTCCACTCGGTTCAAGATTCTGTTTTGTACCATTTTGTGATGCCTTTGAGCTTTCTACCCACCAGAATTGTGAGTCAATAAACCTCTATTTATAAATTCACTCAGTTTCATGTATTTCTGTTAGCAACAGAATAGTAGACTAAGACAGGGGTTGACTACTTCAACCTCATCAAAAATTCATTTTAGTGAGGGCAAGGTTTATACTCAACTTATTGCAGGTTTTATTTCTCTCTCAGGCAAGACTTGTCTTAGTGTAGACTCTCTTAGTAGAACATTTTTGGCTCCTAAACTCTTTTATCCCAGCCTTCCAGAATTCAAGAGAGGAAATATTTGTCATTCTTGCAGATCTCAAATTTTTTATTAGTTCTAAACAGCTATCAGAAACTCTGCTTCTTTCTTTCTTTCTTTCTTTCTTTCTTTCTTTCTTTCTTTCTTTCTTTCTCCTCTTTTTTGAGAGGTTTTGCTATAGGATACGTGTGCTTGCCAGAAAGACAGAGACAGAGAGACAGAAAGCGAGAAATTACCCCCTGGGGGGATGACCATGCCACAATCCCTTCTCCTTCATTCTCCTCTCAGGATTTTGGACACGCACGCACATGTTCCCAGCTTGAATTTAAGCCACCAGGTCCAGGACTCAAGCTGTGGTCGACCACATGGGAATCCAGTGACCTAGGCAGTACACCAACTGCTGGTCCCTACTTATTTGTCTTCTACCTGAGAGAATCTCTTTGCCTTTTGTAAGCGTCTCCTTTAGGCCATGCGCAGCCTCAACAAATGCCTGAGGTAGAATATTACCACCCGTTTCTGCTCACATAAGAATTACTTTTCCATGTCTAGAAAGTAATTTCTCTCTATATACAACACTTTACATTCATAATTCTCTAACGTGCTTCAAGAAATGTATTATCTTTATTTTTATCTGTTTCTTTTAGTAGGAATGATAAAATCAATAGCTTGCTACCTTCTATATCCTCTCAGAATCAAAAGTTCTTTTTTATTATTATTATTGCTATATGGAGCATGAACTCACCAGAATAAAAGAGAGAGAGAGATAAAGAAAGCACTCCCAGGGATACAGCAGTTAGCGTAATGGCTATGTTGCTGGACTCCCATGTAGTCGACCGCAGTTCGCGTCACAGACCCGGTGGCTTAAAACTCACACCGGGCGCGTGTGTGTGTGTGTCCAAGATCCCGAGAGGAGAATGGAGGAGAAGGGATTGCAGCATGGCCATCCCCCCTGCGGGGGTGATTTCTCGCTTTCTGTCTCTATGTCTCTCTCTGTCTGTCTGGCGAGAGCACGCGCCCTATAGCGAAAACCTCTCCAAAAAAAAGAAAGCACTGCCACAATGGGGCAGGGTCATACCACAACCTCCTTCCTCCACTTTCCCATCCCGTCAGGATTTGGGGCACACGTGCACACACCCAGCATGTTTCTGAAGTCACAGGGCCAAGACTAAGCACAGCTGGCCACATGGGATCTAGGCTCTATGCATGGCACTTAACCACTGATCTATCGTGCTAGTCCTATTTTTTTCCCCTCTATTTCATTACTGTACATCTTTTCATTGTACAACATGTTTTTTCCTAGCATAAACAGTGCATATTAGTCAAGTCAAAGACATTACCATAAACATTATCTACCACAAGTAACTACATTTTTGTCTATTAAGTTTTTTTTATTTGCTCAGTTTTTTTTCCCTGATCCCCTCCCTCCCACCTCCTACTACCCACTCCCAGTTACTCACCCCGATTACCCTTAATTACTGCTACTTTCAAGAAACTTAGAAAGTTTTATTTTGTTTGTGTTGTTTTCTGAGTTCCTTTATTTATTTCAGAAGAAAGACAGACACTTCTCAACAGTCTTGATGCCGCAATTCACCTCCACCTCAGCCAGTCAAGACCACAGCTGCGCCACATTCACCATTCATGGAGAAACCTGTGACTTGAATGCAGCACCTTCCCACATGCCTCTAGCACTGCGGAGTGTGCATCATAGCTGTGCCACCGGGGCGGGCCAGACACGGTTCTTTGTATTCATTTTTACCAAATAAGCTTGCCTTTTATAGGAGTACCAAGTACCTCTCTCCTCTTCCATACAAATTTCAATTAGTCTGTCAAGTTCATGATGGAAACTTTTGAGGTTTCATTTTAACTGCATTATATTAAATGTCTATTATCAATTAAAGTGCTAACTGCTTTTGTTAGATAAGTCTCACAATCCATGCACATATGGTATGTTTCCATTTGTTTTATATCTAATGTCTTTCACTAAAGTGTTGTATCTATAGGTTTGTGTATATCTTATAAGATTTATTCCTACATATATTAGACCTCTAAATGCCATATTTTATTTGACTGCATTTTCTAAATGTTTATTAACAGAAAATATAAATGCAAATGGCTTTTCCATAATACTCTTATTTGATGAAAATGTATTATATTTTCATTCATCTTAATTATGTTAGTTTAGATTTTCAATAATGGCAATCATATTACTTACAAATAATTATTATCCAAATTATTCTCCAAAATAAATGTTTATTTACCAAGGGGTGAGGGCAGTTACTCTTGATTAATCTATGATCATATATAAAATATTCCCAACATTTCTCATTAAGTATAATTTTTGCTGTAGAATTTTCATTTAGACCCTTGATCTAATCAGAAAATTTTTCTTCTATCCCTTGTTTCCTAAGAATTTACTTACAATAAATAAATGATAAATTTTATCTAACATTTTTCTATATTATTTTATATAATTACCAAAGTTTCTTCCTTCAATTTGTTAATGTTATAAGTTGTATTAATTGATTTTTCTTAGAATTATTTTATTTAACTTTATTTATTTATTTTATTTGACCAGAAAGGGATAAAGTGAGAAAGAGAGAGGGGGGAGGAAATGAAAAAGCAAGCCACTGGGTCTGGGGTGTGAACCACAGTCAGCCATGTGGGAGTCCAGCACCCTTAATCACCATACCACCTGCTAAACCTCTGTTACATTTCAAAATCTGGCCAAAAGGCTTTAAATCTTCTATAGTTTTGGTCACCTGAATTTTTACAGTAAACATTATACTTTATACTTATATTGAAGTATAAAGTTATTTTTAAACATACTCTATTTTCCATCTTCTTAAATCATGTTCTCTATTTTGACTGCCATGGAGTTTTATAGATATTTCTTGGAAATTTCTCCATACCTCTCTCCAGTTTACTAATTTGCTGTTCCATCTCTTTGTCTGATTGGCTAATAAATCCATTTTATCCAGATTTTATACTGTATGTTTTTATAGTCTTAAACCTTTCATTTATTCTCAAACCACTGTTTTATATTTTGTGCCTTACAGTATCTAAAGCATTTGCAGGTTCGATTCTGTCAATTCCATTTTTTGTTTGTTTTTCCTGCTGGCTCTTACTCTTCATGGCTTTCTTATTCCATTTTGTCTTGTTTAGTCTCTTGTTTTGCTTCATTTTTGTTTTCACTGATAACTCACATTTGCATGTGTCTTATTTGAGCCCTGAACTGTGGTGGTTTTCAGGGGTGAAAGATTTGTTCTGGCACTCCTCACAGGAACCACACTATACTTGTGTATTGAGAACTGAGACCACCTAGGAAATATGAAGTCATCCTGTAAAACCGAAATCAGTGTTTTATCATTCAAAGTTAGAATGAAAACTTTTTCTTCCATTCAGTACCTCAGTTCAAGACGATTTTTCGTATCCTTTCCTGAGAGGTAAATGTATGCGGTGTGGGAGGGAAAGATGCTCTGTGACCATCCCACCTCATATAGACCTAAAGTTCATTCCATTATCTCCCCTTCCGAAGAGTCCTTGAAAACAAATTTTATCTGCACAGAAAATTCTGTCATGGAGAATTGACTTCTGACTTTGTTTTCTTCTGTTGATTTCTTGGCCTCTAGGAATTTCCTACTTTTTGTCTATACATAGAGGAATACATAAAGATCTTATTTTTAATATTTCCTCCAGCTTGTTTTTTTTTTTTCAGCAGGAGTCTTAAGACAATCTAGGCCCTAGTACTACCTGAAAGAGAAATAAAATCTTACTAATTTTTAAATTTTTATTGCAAATCTAAATAAAAATAATCAGTCAATAGTCTAGTAGTAAAGAGTTCTTACCTATAAAAATTAAATAACGATTGTTAGTTTAAATTAAGAAACAGAAAAAAAAAACTGAAGAAGGTGTCCCAATAAGTTCTTCATTATAGAAAATTGATTTAAAGAAGTATGCTCTTCTCTGAATCTCAGCATAGAAAAAGATTATTTCATATTGTTCTTAATAATTTTTATTTAAGTTTATTTGAAGTAAGCATTAGTTTGTCGAGTGCCTGAGAGTTTAAAAAAAAAAAAATAGCAGGTGATGATAAGACAAAATCTCCTGTCTGTAGAAATTTCCACTGCAGTGGCCAAGCTATACAGATAACTAACAATCACAGTAAAGTTTTTTCCAATTTTATATAGTAATATCCTTGATTTGATCATTACAGCAATTTGATCTATAGAAAGTGTAACTGATTGACTATGTATATAGTAACACCAATAGAAGAAGGTCACTCTTTTCTCAGCCTGTCTATCTGTATGTTGAGGAAGAGCTGGCATCATCTGTCATTTTTTCAACATAAAGTTATCATAAGAGCAGAGTATTGAAAATAAACAGAATTTTCCAGGCACCAAAGAGAGTAAAGGCTCCAGGACAAAGGAGGGGAAACTAAACCAGATAATGATAAAGAGACACTAGGCAGCATTGTGCATTATGTGTGCAGGAAACAACAGCTTCATAATCTGAGATTTTAAAGAGCAAGAAGGGTTCGTGAGAGATGAAATTGAACACGTCTTCAGAAGGCCCAGAAAGGACTTTGGACTTGATCTTTCAAATGACTAAAAAGTATTGTTTTAAGCATCAAAGGGGCAAAATAAATTGTATAACAAATCTTTTTATGGTTTAGGCTGTAAGACACATGTGGTTACCAGAGAGGACAGAGACAAAAAGAGACAATGAGAGGGTGAGAAATCATCCAGTGGGAGGATGACCAAAAGACAATGAGAGGGTGAGAAATCAGCAAGTGGGAGGATGATCAAACCACAATCCCTGCTCCTCCATTTCCCCCTGGGATTTTGATCAAGCACACACATGCACCCAGCATGATTCTCAAGCTACCAGGTCCGAGACTCAAACCTCAGTGGGCCACGTAAGAGTCCAGTGCCTTAACCACTATGTCACCTGCTGGACCCAACTTAGCATTTTCTATACATTGTTCTATGAAATTTACTTATAATTTTAATGAAAATATATTATTTTATTAGTATGCCAAGAAAATTTTTTCTGATCTATAGGTATATACACACACATATATTTATATATTACCTGAGTTTTTCCATGTGTTGCCAAAATTTTAATAATTGTTTAATAATTTAGAATTTTTATATTCCAAAAGCACTGTCATACATGTTTTATATATCATCTAAACTTTGATCAATTTAAACTTTTTGTACTTTTATTTGGAATTCAATGTGGTTGCTCCTTGTGACTGAGGCTTTTTGAAGAATTTATGAAAAGTTTGATATTGTTGATTATTCAGATTTTTCTAAGAGTGTTCTTGCACGAATTTACATATCCTAAGCAAAAGCTAAACTTCATTACATTCTGTTTTCCAACAGGAATTTTAAAATCACTATTCTTTGTCCCTTGGAAAAAACACTCTTCGTATCTTTAATGAGATCACATTAAAGGTATAAGTTGTGGAGAACTTACATTTCTACAGTGTCTTCCATGGACAAATAATAAGATAAGACATCAACTGATGAAATTATTTATGCATCTCTCAAAAGTTGTTAACTTTAAAGTTACTAATTTTGAACTAAAGTCTTTTTAGGAGACTTTTGCTACAGCTTACCAGAGAGACAGAGAGATAGAGACAGAAAGTGAGAAGTTAGCCCCCAGAGGGGATGGCCACACCACAATCCCTTCTCCTCTATTCTCCTCTTGGGATCTTGGACATGCACGTACACATACCCAGCATGAGTTTTAAGCAGCCAGATCTGGGACTTGAACCTTGGTTGACTATGTGAGAGTCCAGTGACCTAACCATTTTGTCATCTGCTGACCCCTGAACAAAAGTCCTGAATATTTTTGTCATGTTCTGTTCTAGGACTTGGGTAATTTTTATGCCTATAAATAGGCTTTTCTTACCTTATTTCTTTATATTACTTTATTGCTAATGCATGTAAAAATTATGATCATGCTTCATTATCTTATGTTTTATGATAGTTTTAGGCTGTTTTCATGCTTAATTACCTTATGTTATATGATAGTTTTTAGCTGTTCCCTTTAGTTTTAGGTAAAAAAGTAGGCTTTAACAGTCTTAATATTTGTTTTCCCCCAAATTAATATGTTAAATCCTAATCTTCCAAGGTGATGGTATTAGGAGGTGCAGACGTTGGGAGGGGATTTGATCAGGAAGGCACAGTGTCAACAGACACTAAGTCTGCCAGCACCTTGAACTTGCCTGTGCATTACGGTTGGTGACTCCATTCTCCTTGTCATTCTTCCAGGACTCTGGCTGATGTAAGGCCAGCGACTGCAGCGTCACCATTGTCATTTACAGAGAACAAAAAAAGAGAGCATGACAGATCACTCGGGAGTTCTTAGGACCGAATTGGAAGAAAGTGTTGGATTTTTTATTTTTATTTTTATTTTTATTTTAGATTTTTGTCATAGGGAGAGTGTGCTTGCTAGAGGGAAATATGGGAGAAGAAAAATAAAAAATCATTCCCCCGAAGGGATGGTTATACTGCAATTCTTTCTCCTTCTCCTCTTGGGACTTTGGGCACACACACACACCAGGCATGTTTTCCAGGCTGCAGGTCTGGGTCTCTAATGGAGCAGCAGTCCATGTGGGAGCCAGTGCCTTACAAACCATGCCACCTATTGGACTCCCCTCCAAGCAATTTTTTTTTTTCTTAAGATTCTCCTCAGAGGTTCACTATTATTTGCAGTTATTAGTAAGTATCATTTTAAAAGTAAGAAAAAAATGTAAGGAGTTAAAAAATCTCTTATTACTTACATTTTTAAAGAGAACAAAGAAATCATACAGGAGATATTAAAAATAAAATATTTTAATATTAAATGAAAGGCCTCTGGCTTAGTTTCTCTTACAATGTAACAATGCCCTGGAGTCATTCTTTATACTAAAGAATGAATGACATTTTAGTGCTTGAGTTTTATAAGCTCCCATACTTTAAGAACAAAGAGACATTGATAAAATTCTTAAATGATAGTAAAGAAAAAGTAAAAGCTATTCATTACACTTTTAATATTAATACTAGCTTAATTTTCTTTGTCATTTCCTGACAATGCTAAATGGTTATCAACTGTTTCTCAGTAACTAAATCTATTCACATGCAACTCTGTGTGTGTAGTCATTCAGATTCTATGTTGCTTCTAAATAGAACAATTAGAAAAAAACAATTTAGAAGAATATGGAAACTAAGCCTTACAGAATAAAATGTGCTAGGCTAAATTGAAAAACTAAATTGAAAACTCATTTCTAGAACATAAGATCCTTTCCAAAACAAAAGAATCTTCCTGTATTTCCATCTTTTAAGAAACAAAATCTGCGCATCATTCACATATGAGACATGTCTATGAAGTCTCAAAAATAATTAACTGAGTAAAAGTGGATCAAACAGCTTTTGAAGGGAGATACCCCTGCTTTTCGCCACCTCATGCTCTGGGACAAAACTAATGGCTCCATCTTTTGTCCCAGCTTCTTTCTCTTGCATAGCACCAATACACTCGGGAATAATTATTTAAACAATCCTTTAGAAGACTGTGAAGACGGTAAATGCAAAGTAGATACTATTAATGCCCTATATAGCACCTGACACAAAGTAGATACTTAATTAATGTATAAAATTGTAAGAGATGAAAAAAATTAGAAAGAAAAAGTAAAGAAAGGGAGGCAAGGAAGAAAGGAGAAAGAGGGAGGAAAGAGAGTGAAAACAGAATTGATAAAGCCACAGAGAATAAATATGATACAATCTTTAAAAAAAAATTTTTTTTGCCACTCAAGAGAGAGAGACCGAGAAAAGGAAAGTGAGAAATCACCCTTGCTCCAAGGGGGGATGGTCACTCCTCAGTCCTTTCTTCTCCATTCTTCTCTTGAGATTTTGGACATGCATGCACACATGCCTGGCATGTGTTTCAAGCCACCAGTTCCTGGAGTCAAATCAGTCAGCCAAATGGGAGTCCAGAGTCCTAGTCACCCCACCGCCTGCCAACCCATGATACAAGACTTTTAAAAGTCTTCTCAATCGATAACAAATTTCTTATCCAGTTCTTAACATGGATTTTGTGCCTACATTGAACTGCATGAAGTTGTCACCAACCATTTACTGTGAGTAATATTCTTATAAAACAGCAAGGTTGGTGTTCTTATTTTAACTAATAAAGAGTCCACTATAAAATGTTCAGAGAGAAAGAAAAGTTAGCATCATAAAATCCTAAATTTTAATAAAGCAATAACTGAGTCATACATCAGTTTAGGAAAAAGAATTCTCATTTATGTACTCATTCTGTGCAAATAAAGTGGAAAGATCTACATCTGTGATTTAACATACAGGTGATGGACAAAAGTTTAATTTTTTTCTGTCTATTTCCATTGTCTCTGAACCTTTTAAATCTTTTTTTTAAACCTCAAGTAAGAAGTGCTTTCTAACAAGACACACCGGCTTAAAATAGTGTGAATAACTGACAGTCTTTTTTCTCTCATGTCTTGAGATCTCAACTACTCAGAAATGGCCTCTCGATAAGAAGCCTAGTTTGCTGGTTATTTTCTAAAGTTCTTTTCTGTTCTCTGGAGAGCTTATATACATTTTTTCTTATCCTTTTAGTTTATTCCTTGTCATGTCTCAAATGTTCATTTTTTATAAGTTTCTAATTTTCTAAAAATGGGGAAACCTGCTTTACTTACACCTACGGTATTTCTCATCGTTAAACGACTTGTGTTCTCTCCCTTCCCATGTGGCATGGGTTTTCAAAACAGAGCTTGTGTGTGCTGGGGAACTCGTGTAATGGTGCTTGATTTCTCCTGCTTCCTCTTACTCATCTCTGATTTCTAATACAAAATATATACAGCATATGCAGTTGCCTTGCATGCAGATGTGTAGCAACTGCTCAACTCATCTAAGCAAGGGTCCCATTATGTCAGGTAGAAAAGTTGATATATTCTAACACTGAAATGTGAAAGTTTGCCATGTATCTTTCTTTAGTTGAAATGTTCTTTTATAAACTCAGGAACGGTTTTTTGTCCGAGCTATAATCTCTATGAATGCATAGGTCAGTGTCTATACAGAGTAAGTGCTCAATAGATATTGGATGATGGGAAGGACATTGGTGAGCTCCAGGAAACATCAATTTACCTACTTAGAATCCATCGTATTTACTTAACGAAAACATAAAACTAAAGTCTATTATATTTCTTGCCTCAATGATATATGGAAATTTGAAATCCATTTCTTCTTTTGGCTATAACATAAATACATATTTATGATTTTTAGAGTTGTGCAATCAACAAAATGTGGCTCTAAGTGCTTTGGAAACTAAACCTCTTTGCTCACCATTATATTTCCTAGTTCTTTTACAGGTTGAATTACATGAAACAAAACAGTCTTATTTACTATTTTCATTCATTTCCTGACACTGGTGACAATAATGCCATTAATTACAGGGGATTTCTGGGAATAGAAAAATAGATATGTCTTACTTTCTGATATGAACATGCCCTAATGGAAGCAAAGATTAATTGAGGAATAGTTTCCTCTTTGAGAACTGATGGTATAACAGATCACAACGCAACAGAGATAAACCATTAAAATAGAGTTGCATTGGCTTGTACTTCTATACTTGTTCAAAAAAATAAAATTAAATTAAAAATTACAGAATATGGGCCAGCTCCCTAGTCTGGTTGTTAAGAGAGCCATATACCACATGGCTGACTGTGGATTAAATCCTGGTCCCTGAGGCTTGGAACACATACAAGGTACATGTATATGCATGTCCAAATTCCTGAAAGGAAGGAGAAATGAAGAAGGCATGACGTGCCCCATTAAGGGATGCTTCCTCTCTCTCTGTTTCTCTGTTTCTCTGCCTCTCTAGCAAGCTCATGCACCCTCTAGCAATTTGCAAAACTGATTATAGAATATTAGAACTGGAGCTGTCTATGCTGCTCATTTTACAGATTAGAAAGTAACGTCCAGAGAGTCACTAAAAAAGGCCTTTGAGCCAATGGCTATACATCTGAAATTGGTGATTTTGATTCTTAACTCAGTCCCCATCACCTTTAAAAGGTTTTAAATTTAGGTGGACACATATTTTACATGAGTTGTGCTAAAGGTTAAAAGAACAGATTGCCTGGCTCCAAACTTGGTCCAATTTCTCAATGCCTCTATGCCCCAAGCACCTTATCTGTGAAATGGAGCTATTAACACACAAAGATTAATTAGCTTATGTAAATGCCTGGCATACACTAGGCACTTGGTAAATAACCAGCCATTAATATCATTGTTAGAGCAAAACCCTAGGAAAAATGTGCATTCAATTATGACACCATTGGCTATTGCTCTCTTCCCCTGTCTTGTTGTCTTAAGATTTGAGTTCTTAATCAGAGTGTGTCATGAAAGAGCAGGCACAGTGTGGCAGGGACCAGCGGGAAGTCACTTCTCAGGAAGCAGGGAGGTGGGATACAGAGCGTGAGTTACTACGCACCACACACATGTGCACGTGTGCGCACAAACACACACACACACAGAGTCACTATATTCTCCAGCCTAATCTCCCTAGATTAGATGAATAAATAGAAACATTTCTTGAATGTTGCCACTACCTGGATAGCTGAACCTGAATCCTAAACAGGGTAAGAACAATCCCCATTGGGATCAGCAGATAGTATAAAATGGTTAATCACTGGACTTCCACATGGCTGACCAGTTTGAGTACTAGACTAAGAGGTTTAAAAATCATGCCAAGTGCATGTGCGTACATGACCAAGATCCTAAGAGGAGAATGGAGGCAAAAGGGGTTGCAATGTGCTCATCCTCTTTGTGATTTCTCATTTTCTCTCTTTCTCACTTTCTGTTTCTCTGTCTCTTCAGTGAGCACATGCACCATATAGTAAAAATATCTCTTTCTCCAAAAAAGGAACTATCCCTGTTGCTATTGGGCCTGAATGATCAAGCTTAACAATGCAGTTGGGGCTGGCTCTGATTCGACTATCACCTTCATGCCTTCAACTTTTACTCTACTTTTAATCCTGTGTCTCCAGTGATCTTTATTTTATTAATACTTTATCCCTCTACACATTTAACTACAATGAGCCTTAAATCACATACACCATGTTTTTCTGCTTTGTTGTTCAGCACAATTGAAGAGATTTACTGAATAAAGAAAAGCAACCTATAGATATGTGTATATATATATATATATATATTTAATTCCGACCAAAATGCAAAGTGCATGGTCAGAACTCAGTCTCTACCATTCCACTGACCTCCTTTACATTCTTTCAGCCCACCTTTAAGTTCCTCACAATAATCAGCCCATTCATCCATCAATATGCTATGGCAGTCTATCTTTAACTCTTGCAATGATGCTTCAGGTCAGGGATTATCTTTATCTTCATTTTGCACACAAGGAAGCTGAGTCTGGGAAGATCATGAAAAACCAGAAGCCACAAAAATGTGGCTGAGTCAGAATGTTAGAGTTCCATTGTGGATTTACTTGGCTCTGCACCCCCAGCTCTCTCTGTATATGAAGTGCAGGGGAAAGAATGACCTTCCTTGCTTGTGTATGCTGCTGTTCCAGAACAGCTACTAAATCTAATGTTCTGAACTACCAATTACTTACAGAGATTGTCTAGTTCCAGCTTCCCAATCAACATTGTATAATTATACTAGTCTACCATGACCAGTTGCTGGTGTGCCCAGCTGGCAGGGTGACCTGACAGCTATCTGGATCAGAAAGTTCTCGACCAGACTTTTCCAAAGCACTCAACCTAATCCATTGACCTCGGTGGGCTGCACAACTATAATTTTCTGTGGGTGAGAAAGATTGGGAAGCAAGTTCAGGACTTTGAAGATGCTCAATTGTCAGTAAATCTGAGCTACCACTAGCTTTAATTGCCCTAGTGCATTGCCAATGAACTGCAATAATTCAAATTTCACCTTCTGGTTATCAGTAAGATATAAAAAAAGTGTCATAGAGTTACACTTCTTCTCACAGAATGAGGCTTAAAAATAAAATTAAAGATTACACTTTATCATTTGCAAATATCAATTTTAAAGTATCTAGAAAATTGACTTCTAGTTTCTGCTTAAATAGGTCTATGGAGAAGTATGACAAAAACATCTAAAAAAAGAAAAACTAATACAAAATAGCTCCTATCTCAAACAACTAAACAATAAATTGTAAACTGGATTCGGGGGAAAAGTAATAGTAAAACACTTTATAATTTCTTATTTCATGGTCACATATGCCTCCTGCTGACTGATATTGTTCAGTTCCAATCCCAGCATTTATTAAACCAGAGATATTGTGTATTAATTCATATTATATTATAAAACATTCTATTTTAAATTTGCATTTATAATAACATTGGCAAGTCACTTGTATTTGGTGTAGTCAAACATTTCATCAAATATCCATTCACTAAATAAATGCTATTGTAAATGTTATCTTTTATCACCACCTGGTGGCAGAACATTTTCTTACTTTTCTTCTCCTTTGAGGTACTTTTTGTTGCTACTAAGCGACATCTCTAAAGCAAGAAAATCAGTTAACTGTAGCATTGATAGTTAAGTATTGATATGTACTAAGCATATTACATGTACTTAATAGATATCTATGGAATGAATGTGTTTTTAATCTTAGTAGATTCCAATGTCTATCAACTTTTCATTTGACTTGTATGAAACTCTCGAATTTGACGAATACAACTGTGAAAAAAAAAAAACATGTACTTAATAGATATCTATGGAATGAATGTGTTTTTAATCTTAGTAGATTCCAATGTCTATCAACTTTTCATTTGACTTGTATGAAACTCTCGAATTTGACGAATACAACTGTGAAAAAAAAAAAAGGGATCCACAGTATTACTCCCTCAGGGGGAGTAATAACCTTCTTTCTAAGTTTAATTGAGTTTTGGTTTAAGCTAAGAGAGCTCTGTGACTAAAATATGGTTGGTTAAATAGATCATTGTTATTATTCTTAAGAATATAAATACATTCAATGCTGCAAAATTTAACAAATCTTTTCCATGATACCAAAATGTAGGAGAAAATTTGAAAAACATTTCTCAAATATGATTGGAAACAAATATAAAGCCCTTACAAAGAGTAAAACAAAAAACAGAAACCTGAGTTGCACATCATTTCTTGTAGACCGCCGCCACCCCGTGGGCAGGGAGAGAAGTGCTGTGGTTGTGAATCTGTTAAGGTGGAAATCTTTCGTTAGAAAATTCCTACTTAAAAATGTAACTAAAATGTAATCATTGGAAACAACAGCGACCACAAGTCCAACAACATCCTACCAAACAAACAGATGAAAATGCTATGAGGCATTTGATTAAAACTTATGAATCAGAGTCACTCTTTAGCCATTAATTTTCTTCAGGCTGTGAAATCTTGGGAAGTTACTTAAATCCCCTCAAGACTTAATTCTGCAAATATTAAACAAAGAGAGTAGACTAGACAGATAATACTCCTCGCAATTTGGCAAGTACATGATTTGAGAGGCATTACAATTTTAAGTCCAATTGCCAGTCATTTTTCTATCTTCAATATTTGCTACATTTCTGAGCATACAATATGCTTCCAAAAGATATTTTAACTATTATTTATTATCAAATAAGAAACCCATTTGTCCAATATTACTTTATAACATATGCTTCCAAAAGCAGCACTAATGCTAAACAGCTTTCTCATTTCCAGCCGGTAAATTCTATGGCATGAAAGTATGAGTAAAAAGCATTCCAAACAAATACAAACACTAGAGTGTTGATAGAAATTAATGCTTGTTATTTATTTCACTGAGAAATGCACAAAATTTTCCCTTTTTTCAGGAAGTTCACGATGCTTTTTAAAACTCAAACTTGTGAGAACAGTTTTATATCAAATGCTTTACCTCTTATTAGGTCATCTCTACTAATAACATAAGTTGCTTTGAGTATGTAAATTGGAACATATAAAAATAATGTTTATATGGGCCTATGTGTATTATTAAAAGGTAATCAGAAATAAGTGGAATAGGAGTAAAGATGGCATGGGATCCTCTGAGTGCATGTTCAAATCAGAGAACAGAAATTTTACAAGGATGGGAGTTTGAAACTTACTATGAGGAACCAATATTATAAATCACTTTCTTTCAATTCCCATGTATGTATTTTACCTTACGGTCTTCTTTCTACCTTCAATTTTTTTTTAATTCACATTTTGTTTACATGTATATGTGCATTATACGTGTATATGTGCACAATATCACAAGCCTAAAGAGTGTTGGTCTTAAAAAAAAAAGGTGGATTAAATGCTCTTCTGAGCATGGATGGAGTTTTTCAGCTTAGTAATTGGCAACTCCTACATTCATGTCCCTGTTGAAGTGATTAAAAAAGAATCATTTCCCAGAACTACAGGTGCACAACAGATTGGAGTCATTATGCAAAAGAACAGAAATCTGGAAAGAAATCCAGAGAATAGAAAAGCCATGTTCCTAGCCATTTTTTTTCCTTTAACTCAGTTTTTTCGACTCTATTTGGATATATACAACGTGAAATGTGAAAAAATATAGAGAGATTTGAAGTAACTCCTGTAACATTAGAAATGTATACCTTAAGTTAAATAAACTTCCAATAAAAACACACCGGGGACAGAAAAGGACTAAAGGCCAAACTTACATTACTAGATTTTAGAAACTAATGTTTATGTAGAGGAATTGACACACGAACACATTACACAATAATTTTTTTGTTACACATTTTCTGCTGGTCTTCAATTTTCCCTTCCTACCCCAATTCAAAGGAATCCTATATACCATCACTGGTCTTAAGTCTTCCCATCCCCAGGCCACCACAAATGTCTGTGAGCTCCACCTTGAAGTCAGTGTGAGGCTGCAGCTGCTGTTCACTACACATTGTTTTCTGAGCCTTCCTCTAAGCAAGAGGTTTGAAAATTTATTGATGGCTTTGCCATCACATGTTCATGATTTCATGATCACTATCTCCTAACGTCGTGACTTCCCTCAAATGCTCTCCCAATCATCTCGTTTTCTAAGGAGAAACAAGTGATGGGATGAAATAAAATGAAATCATGAAGAAGAAGAAGAAGAAGAAGAAGAAGAAGAAGAAGAAGAAGAAGAAGAAGAAGAAGAAGAAGAAGAAGAAGAAGAAGAAGAAGGGACAAACCATACTGTATTGGAAGAGGGGAATATACAAATAAATGCCTGGAAAGCAAAGTAGCGAGACAGGATGATGGGATGTGTTCGAGGTCACAGCTGAAGCAGGAGTTAGACCAGACAACATAGGAGCCAATGATAGCGCTCATAAGTACAGACGTCAATATTAAGGAGAAGTCGATATTGAAGGAGAAATGGAATAGGTGAGAAAAGGCTGCAGAGGAGGAGAGTGAAGGGAGGAAGGCTAGAACACAGCATCAAATGTTGTATGGTGGGCAAGTGGAAGAGCCAAGAAAAGAGAAAGCTCCTAGTGCAGATAGGGACCTTAAACTGCTGTTAAAATACATTGAAGTCCTGGGTTTATCATTCAACGCTTAACAATGAGAGGGACCAAAAGTTGTTAGTAAGCACTTTCAAGAGCAAATCAGTTTGCTCTCTGCCATTCTTGCACATTTGATCTTTCCTGAAGAGGAGAAAGCAAAGTTCATGGTTTTGTTTCTGAAGTAGGCAAATCTAGAACGCTGAGAGAAACGATGTTGGAAGGTATCCCGAAAGAAGAGTTTGGAATCGGAAACTGTAGTTAGACTAAAGGGGATGCTTCTGCCTGGGGCACTCTAACTTTGGGAGGACCTAGGGTGGAGCGAGAAAAGGCCCGGATCCTCTAGGAGCCTAGGTGGGACCGGATGGGGATGGCGCGGCGAGCCGGGAGGCCGGGCAAGGCGCGGAAGTGGGAGTGCGCGAGTGTAACCAACGCGGGTCGGCCCCGGGACTTGGACAGTCGTTCTCACTATTGTTCCTGTGGCTCTCCGCCTGTGAAAGCATTGTGAAACATTTCCTTCCTCCGGGCCATTGAGCTCCTCCCTCTTTTTTGATAGAAGAGCCTCCTCGCTTTTTCTTAGAGTCCTGGAGGTGGCAAGGCTTTCGTAACGCGGATGCAGCCATGTCCCTTCCTGCTAGGAAGAGGAGGAAGGCGTCGGGAAGAAAGCCGGGTTCCTCATTCCACCACTGCACACTTTCTAGCCCTAGCGGCAGCCAATGGTCCCCGAGCAAGAAAGTGGGGTTCCTTCCACCTCTCTGACAGTCCGGCCTACGCCCTGCAGCTGCTGTGAAGTGTCAGTACGCAGACTGGGCAGGAGATGATTCTTCCTAGAGTAAAGAGAAAGCGCAGTTCCTTCCTTGGGCTGTAGGGAATTGAACCACAGTCCAGTTTGCCCATTTCGGGAATGTGAGCCCGGGTGCCTCAAATACGCCGTAGGGCAGCAGTGCTGGTGAGGGGAAGGTCAGCATAAGCGTATTTTATAATCCAAAGAGCCTGAGAAATGTCTCCTACCCTCTCATTCAGGCAGGCTTGGGGAGGGCGGTGTGCAGGGACAAACAGCTTCCCCCAGTAGAAGTTGGGGATAAGGGCGCACGCTGCAGTAAACTCTCGAGGCACGTGAGGGAGATTGGGGAGGTGGAGTGAAGCACTTATCTAAAAAGGGCAGTCCTGGCTTATCTACCAAATTGGGGAAGGGAAAGTTGTAAGAGGGAGGGGTGCTCGGGGCAGTTCCAGAACACGCAAATCTTGCAGAAGGGACTCAGCGTTCCACGCCGACCCTCCTTCCAGGAACTGCAGCTCAGCGCGGGAACTCTGTTCCTTCACTTGCGGACCTCCAGAAGGGAGGCGATCCAGGAGGACAGCAGGGGAGAGGCGCCCTGTAAAGAAGAACCTTCTCCCCGCAGCCGCCCCAGCGGCACAAAGTGCTGGTCACAGCGCCCCTTCGGCGTCTTCCGCCCCCAGACTGACTGGCTTGGAGTGGAGCCAGAGTGGAGGCTGCCCCCTCCCCCGCCTGGGCCGGCGACTGCGAGCCCAGTTTATTAGGCCTGCGCTCTGGGGGCGGTGTCTTGGGGATGGAAAGGCGGCCAAAAGGGAGGAGGAAGAGGGGCGGGAGGTACTCCTAAAAGTATAAAAGAGCCGCCCGGGCAGCCCAATTCTTACGCTCGCTGGGAAGCGACTTTGAGCCTGGGGCCTTTGCAAAGCAAGGCGCGCAGCCGGGTGGAGAGGGCACAGCCCTGCTCAGAGTGAGCGGCACCGCGGCCCAGCCCCCGGTCCTCTCATTCCGGCCGGCCCTACAGGCGCTCCAGAGCGCTCCGCTGCAGCCACGCAGTTAGAAGTGCAGCTTAAGTGACTCCTGGAGCTTCGGCTGTCGCCGGCTCTGTGCGTGCTTTCAAAGAATAATAGTAATTGTTAACTTTAACAATCTAGAACGAGGCCAGAGAGGCCCCGCATTTCCAACTTGAACAAAAGCTCTGCAGCTCCGTGCGCTGAGGCGCGCGGAGTCTCGGAAGCTCGGATGCAGCGAGCGGTCCCAGAGGGATCCCGAAGGTGTATGCCAGGCGGCGGCATGCGGAAGGCGGAGCGGGTGCCATGGTTTCCAGGGTCGCAGTCCGCGCCCACGGTGCTGCTGCTCGCTACGGCCGCAGCGCTACTGGCCGTGCCCGGGGGGCCCGGGCGCCCGGCCCAGCACGACGAGGAGCTGGTGCTCCCAGTCCTGGAGCGCGTCCCGGGACAGGGGACCACGCGTCTCCTACTGAAAGCCTTCGGCAGACAGCTGCACTTAGAGCTGCAGCCGGACCGCGATTTCCTGGCGCCCGGCTTCACGGTCCAGACTGTGGGGCGCAACCCCTGGCTCGATGCACCGCGTCTAGACCCGGACCGAGATTTAGCGCACTGCTTCTACTCCGGCACGGTGAATGGCGACCCCAACTCGGCCGCCGCCCTTAGCCTCTGCCAGGGCGTGAGCGGCGCTTTCTACCTGCTGGACGAGGAGTACTTCATCCAGCCCGCGCCCGCCACCGCCACCGAGCGCCTGAACCCCGCCGCCAGCGGGGAGGAGCAGCCGGCGCAGCCACGGTACCATCTCTTGAGCCGGGGGGTGCGGGGCGCCGGCGGCAAGTGTGGGGTCGTGGACGACGAAGAGCCCGTGGGCGAGAATGACGAGGCGCAGCGGAGGTCCCAGAACCGGACGGCTCAACGCACCGGCTGGCCAACAGGTAGGCGAGTCGCTCTCACTAGTACCTCCATTCATCCTCCTCTCGCTTTATCCAGAGCGACGGAGGGCAGACTATTGCTTCTATGCAGGAGCCTGTCTTTGGACAGGATAGAGACCTGCAGTGCAGGAAAGTGAGCTAATCACATTCTGCTGGAAACTTAGTTCCATTCGTCCGAACAATGAATAACCAAGAAAGCACAGACCAACAGTTTTCTGCAAACTAAGGCAAAGCGTTTCGACAGGGAAAGGAGTTTTTAACCCGACTCCTTCCAGTTTAATAGTGTGAGCATGTGTGACTTAACTTTCCATCTCGCTAATCTCTTCTTAACGATTTTGAGTGCTCTTTGGCCGGGTTGCAACGTCGCGCCGAGTTTTGCAACTGCCGGCTGAGCATGCACCCTGCACTCAGAGGGCGGGGATCGAGAGGGCGAGCCAGGATGCCTACTTCAGAAGGTGCCGGAGAATCCGCGCAGCTGAGCTACGAGCCCTGGTTCTATGGGCTTCTATCTCCCTTCCCCCCCGCCCCCCCATAAGGGGCTGACCCCGACTGACTGACGGCGCCGGCCTCTGCAGAACCTGCCCGGGAGGTCTTTGCGCGGCTTGCCCCGCCTCCGCGGCCTCCGGCACCGCCTCCTTTTGGTCTCCCTCTCCCCTCTCGCGGCCATAGTTCTGTTCTCAGGCACTGTTGAACATTTGTCACCGCTCTTTCCTCCTGCTACGCCATCTCCTGACTATGTGTTGTGTACGGTGCTTACAGTCCAGTTAACTTTTCTTTATCATCTTGGTCCTTTTGTTGCTATTGTTCCTTAACATGCTCACGTTAGACCTTTAGAAATGTCTGCTTTCTCCCTGCTTGTCTGCTTCTGGGAGAAGTGACAGAGGTTACAGCCCGGGTTAGGACTTCCCTGAGGGGGACTCTTCCAAATAATCAACCACGAATCGAGGCGGGAACTTATTTCCGTGGGGTAGTAGACTGCTGGGCAGAGTGGGTGGTCCTCGTGCCAGGATTTGGCAAGAGCAGAGCACCCCAGGGACCCCTGGAATGAAAGAACAGAGCATTGCAGGCTGAGATTCCTTCAGGCCCGGCCCCTTGGCCACAGCCCCAGCCCTGCCCCAGGCCTTCCACGTGGAGCCCGATGATCTCATTCAGGATTTGAGTCCCGGCCTGTGAGAGAGTGACTCAGGGCACTCTGCCTGCTGCCCTTGCTCCAAGTTTTTACTACAGCTGGGTAGGATGCCTCCTTCAGATGTAGAATTTCAAAGAGGACAAAAGCAATCCTGCCTGCTCAAGCACACACAAGGACTAGCCTGACCTCTGGGAGGAGCACATGGGCTTTCTATTTAAGGCATAGGAGACCGCTTTAAAAAATAACATATTCGGTGAGAAGAGGTGCAAATATTTTTATTATTGTTGTTCTGGGTGTATTTTCGTTTTATTTGCCTTGACAGGTTTGGCTTTCCTTTTATACTCCCAGAAGGTAACTATTCTTGGAGGGCTTGCCCCTGAGCAAACTGTTTTCTTTACAGGAACTGGGAACATAAGAAAGAAGCGATTTGTGTCCAGCCCCCGCTATGTGGAAACCATGCTGGTGGCCGACCAGTCCATGGCAGAGTTTCATGGCAGTGGTCTGAAGCATTACCTTCTCACCTTGTTCTCGGTGGCCGCGGGGTTGTACAAACACCCCAGCATTCGGAATTCCATTAGCCTGGTGGTGGTGAAGATTTTGGTCATCTATGAGGAGCAAAAGGGGCCAGAAGTGACCTCCAATGCTGCCCTCACACTGCGGAATTTCTGCAACTGGCAAAAGCAGCACAACCCACCCAGTGACAGGGACGCAGAGCATTACGACACAGCGATTCTGTTCACCAGACAGGTGAGAAGCAGATGGTTCAGTTACGAACTCGCCCTCTTGGGAGTCTGTTGTCGTACCACGATAAGTTTAGGAGGGTACTTCAAAATGTTTTTGGAAAATGCATATTGTGGGAAAACTATGGCTTTCAGGAGGTTTCTGCAGGAGAACAACTTAAATTTTCATTCCGTTAGCCTATGCTTTATTTGAAGTTCACTATATGAGCACCAATGCCTTTACATGTTAATGTTTTAATTGGCTTACTTATTTCTATTACTGTAATGCCAATATCTTGAGTTTCACGATTCTACTTCTAACAATAAGGGGTAAAGATGCTCCAAAACGTATGTGAAGACACACCTTGCAGAGTTAGATGCCAAGGTGTCTGTTCTCCTCCTTAATGAATATACGCCTTTGCTCCTGGTAGGACCTGTGTGGGGCTCAGACCTGTGACACTCTTGGTATGGCTGATGTTGGCACTGTGTGTGATCCCACTCGGAGCTGCTCAGTCATCGAAGATGATGGTTTACAAGCTGCCTTCACCACAGCTCATGAATTAGGTAAGTCTGTTTCAGAGAAGGAGTTAAATCCAAGTCATGAATTCAAACTGATAAGACAGTACAACACTATCTTAATTTAAGAGGGACAGAATCTCCAAGTTATGCTACTATTTTAAATACCAGAGCAGCTTAGAAAACATAGGAAAATTATTCACTGCTACAAACATGGTTGTCTTTATTAGAATAAACAATGATATAATGCAAGGTATGGGCATTTGGGAATTTACATGTTTGTTTACACCTTACAAGGAGGAGACATTTTTGTCCAAAATAGATTGTCTCCTAAACACATTTCGTCCTCTAGAATTGTCATTTTAAGATAGATGAATCCCTGTTGAGGAAAAAAAAAATTCTTCAAATGAGCTAAATTTTAATGTGGGTTTTGGATTGCTTCCTAGGCCACGTGTTCAACATGCCTCACGATGACGCAAAGCAGTGTGCCAGCCTTAACGGGGTGAACCAGGATTCCCACATGATGGCCTCAATGCTTTCCAATTTGGACCGTAGCCAGCCCTGGTCTCCCTGCAGTGCCTACATGATTACTTCTTTTCTGGATAATGGTCACGGTAAGACTGCCCAAGCTACCCTTTCCAGATTGCATCCAACCTTCTATGTTGCAGAGCTCTGCTTAGAGGAACTTTTTATTTTTTGTTCTTTTTATTTTATTTCCTTCAACATTACTTTCCACTGTGAGGATCATAACTTCTCAGATCTTATTTCCCCATAAAAGACAGTGGTTCTGGCTAAATTGCTCCCAAAGTCCATTCATTCACATTTTTTGGCAGAACAATAATTTCCTGTCATTGTTAATACAGAAATACCCCATTGAGGATAACATCTTAATCATAATTTAAATCTCTCTGGCATTTTTCCCTAGAGTTTTCAAATCACTTTGCTATGTATTATCTTGGAAAAATATTTTCTGAAACCACGAGCTACTCTCTGCATGCTTTTGTTAACTATTTGTTATTGTTTTTTGACTTTCTTTTCTTGCAGGGGAGTGTTTGATGGACAAACCTCATAGCCCCATACAGCTCCTGTCTGATCTTCCTGGTACTTTGTATGATGCCAACCGGCAGTGCCAGTTTACGTTTGGGGAGGACTCTAAGCACTGCCCTGATGCAGCGAGCACATGCACCACCTTGTGGTGCACTGGCACCTCTGGCGGGTTGCTCGTGTGCCAAACCAAACACTTTCCCTGGGCAGATGGCACTAGCTGTGGAGAAGGGAAATGGTGTGTGAATGGCAAGTGTGTGAACAAGACCGACAAGAACCATTTTGATGTGAGTTTTTGTTCTGAAACACATTCACATCCCTTTAAAATTTAGAATTTAAAAAAAGAATGAAATGAAACCAAAAGGTTTGATACCAAGTTAACTATCCCCCTATATGGATTATGGTACTAATACAAGATAGCTTATTTTAGTGATTCTTTGCCCCATGTGTTTTTCTTTTATTTCCTAAAAGTTCTTTTTAGAGAATTCTAACAATGATGATTGGTGTCCCCCATTTAGACCCCTGTTCATGGAAGCTGGGGACCATGGGGTCCCTGGGGAGACTGTTCGAGAACCTGTGGTGGAGGAGTTCAGTACACAATGAGGGAATGTGACAACCCAGTCCCAAAGAACGGAGGGAAGTACTGCGAGGGCAAGCGAGTGCGCTACCGATCATGCAACATTGAGGACTGTCCAGATAATAATGGTGAGCAGTGATAGACTCCAACTTGGACACATGGAGTTCAAAAGCTGTGCCCACAGACAAGCTGTTGAAGGGTGGAAAGTGATCATCTCCTCATATCATTCTTTTCCCAGGAAAAACCTTCAGAGAGGAACAATGTGAGGCACATAATGAATTATCAAAAGCTTCTTTTGGGAGTGGGCCTGCAGTGGAGTGGACACCCAAGTATGCTGGCGTCTCACCAAAGGACAGGTGCAAGCTCATCTGTCAAGCCAAAGGCATTGGCTACTTCTTCGTTTTACAGCCTAAGGTAGTTACTTTTATACTAACTTTTTGCCTGAGAACCAAGGCCTTGGGTGCTACCTTTTTATGTGATCTTTGACATGTTTTCTTTATATATTAATGTTTCGAACTCAATATATATATTGAGTTTCAATTTTGAGCTTTTCTTCTGTATTCATTGACCATAGTTTTCTTTGAAAAGCCCTTCAAAAAATCAAGCACTTGTCTGTATAACTAGGTTTCAGAGACCACTCATGGTTACATAAATTATATATTAACACAGCAACCAGTGGTTTGGAGAAATAGGTTAGGCATGGTCCAAAGTACTTGCTATTAGGTACCAGCAATTAGCATGTGCAAACAGACTTACTAAAATGGAGATCTGAGCACTCATTATTCTTATGTGTGAAGACATACCGAACTATGAGAAGCATCACTTCTTTTGCTGTTTTGCTGGTAATTCTAGCTCTGAGGTAGAACATGGAATTTAATGTGGTTGAGAGTATTATGGGTCATTAGTACAGAAGGCTATAAAAAAATTCCCAAATTGCAGACTCAGCATTCACCAAATGACTTGTGAAGCACCTGCTGTTAGCAGAGATCACTCTAGGCTCTAAGACGACAGTAGCAAACAAATTGATAAAGAGTTCAGTTTCAGTGACTTTAGTTACAGGAGAGATGCACCAGTAAACAAAAATACTCAAAAACTTTGTAGATTTTTTCAGATGTCTACACGTCCTATTAAAGATAAAGTCAAAGTGAAGAGTAATGAAGAGCACGTAGAGAGTGCTATGTTAATTGGTATGATCAGAAAAACAGAGGGAAGCGTTCATAGCATTATCTTCTTTCTCGCTGGTGTGTTACACCACACACGTGTACTTTTGTTCCCAGGTTGTAGATGGCACTCCGTGTAGCCCAGATTCCACCTCTGTCTGTGTGCAAGGACAGTGTGTAAAAGCTGGTTGTGATCGCATCATAGATTCCAAAAAGAAGTTTGATAAATGTGGTATTTGTGGAGGAAATGGATCTACATGCAAGAAAATATCAGGCTCGGTTACAAGTGCAAAGTAAGTTTTAAAACACATACCCTCAGAAACTTTATAAAGTAGATGTAACTCTGGGCAAAAAAAAAAAATACATTAAAATTATTAACATGTTCTTAAGCTAAGTAAGCTACTTAGCCCATGAATGAGAGATGAATTTCTGCTTTTCTTGCCTACAGACCTGGATATCATGATATTGTCACAATCCCAGCGGGAGCCACAAACATCGAAGTGAAACAAAGGAATCACAGGGGATCCAGAAACAATGGCAGCTTTCTTGCCATCAAAGCTGCCAATGGCACATATATCCTTAATGGTGACTTCACTTTGTCCACTTTGGAGCAAGACATTACCTACAAAGGTACAGTCTTGCGGTACAGCGGCTCCTCGGCAGCGTTGGAAAGAATTCGCAGCTTTAGCCCTCTCAAAGAGCCCTTAACCATCCAGGTTCTCACCGTGGGCAATGCCCTTCGACCTAAAATTAAATACACCTACTTTGTGAAGAAGAAGAAGGAATCTTTCAATGCCATCCCTACATTTTCAGAGTGGGTCATTGAAGAGTGGGGTGAATGCTCTAAGTCATGTGGATCAGGTTGGCAGAGAAGACTGGTAGAATGCCGCGACATCAACGGGCAGCCCGCTTCAGAGTGTGCGAAGGAGGTGAAACCAGCTAGCACCAGACCATGCGCAGACCTGCCTTGCCCCCACTGGCAGCTGGGGGATTGGTCTCCATGCTCCAAGACTTGTGGGAAGGGTTACAAAAAGAGAACCTTGAAATGTCTGTCCCACGATGGAGGGGTGTTGTCTCACGAGAGCTGTGATCCTTTAAAGAAACCTAAGCATTACATAGACTTTTGCACGATGGCAGAATGCAGTTAGGCAGTGTTAGTGTGGAGGAACAGGCAAAGGGTGGAAGGTTGATCACTGAAATCAGAAAGGCTGGAGGATCCAGTGGATCTTACCAGCCACCAGTGAGACGTGTTGATGAGATGGGACGTGTGGAGGTAGGTAGGAAAAGAGCTAATTATTAGATATCCTGTCAGTTGCAAATGGGATAGGGTAGTTAAAAGAATTATTAACTTCTGAGCAATGATATAGCATAATAAAGCCCTAGGGCATTATTATTATTTCTTTTGTTACATCTATTAAAAAAAAGAGATTGTAAAACTGTAAGAAATATTACAACCTCTGTTTCCTGGTACTTTGACTAAATACTTTGTATCATGGAGGTTGGGAAATGAAAAGCAAGAGGAAGAAATTTCATTTAAAACTTGGCTTACTTTACCTCACTAGCAATGTGGGGAGAAAGGAGCACAAATAGAATCTTTGTCTAGCACCACTGAAGGCTGCTACTATTTCAGAGAATGTTTATCTACCCTTACTATCAAGAGTTAAAAGGTGAGATTGTTCGGTATGAGAGGAAGGCTCAGCATCCGAAATGACCCCAGTAGCCCCATATTTACCTTCTTTTACCATCTCAGTCTGTTTATAATTCATTTTGAGGAAGAAAGAATCCCATGTAGTTATAAATGTGTATTGAGTCTACTAAGGCAAAAACAAAACCAAAAAAGTATCACAATGCAAGGTGCCAGTAAAAACTAGAGAAGACACAGTGAGCTTGGTACCTCCAGCCTTTCATCCCTCCTTAGGTAAGCCTATTTTGAAAAGGTGGATGTGAAAAAAATCACTTGTGTCTCAACAAAGTAAGGTCACACAGAGGAGATATAAAGCCAGAACAAGAATGGGGTATGTAGAATGGGGTCCCACAGGTTTGGGGACATAGAGAACATTCATCTCACGGTGGAGAAGCTACTGAGGGTAGCAGGTCCATCCCCAGCAGCTGGTCCAACAGTCGTATCCTGGTGAATGTCTGTTCAGCTCTTCCACCATGAGAGAGAATATGACTTCTTCCATATGTATATAGTAAAACATGTTACTATAAATTCTATGTACTTTATAAGTATTGGTTTGTGTATTCCTTCTAAGAAGGACTATAGTTTGTGATTAATACCTATAATAACATATTTATTTTTATACCTTTATTTCTAATGATAAAAACGTTTAAGTTATCACTTTTATAAAAGTACATATAAAAATAGAGTATTTATGCAATATATGTTACTAGAAATAATAAAAGAACACTTTTTGGATGTGTGTGTCTGTTTTTTGAAGTAGAAATTAATTCCTGGGAAGATTCAGTCACAGACATTGAGTGTGAAGACTGAATCTTTTCTTAAGTTTTTTGGGATTAGTAGCTTGTTCTAATTCAATGTATTTCATTTATTTTTGGATTATGAGATTGTTAAAAGGAAAGGAATCTATGATATCCATAGTGATAAATAAGTTTGTTACTAATGTATCTAATAAAATACACCAATGGTTAGCAAACTTTATAAAGAACTAGATGACAACTATTTAGGGCTTCGTGGGTCATATCATCTGTTGTCACAACTGCTCAACTATGCTGCCATAGCATAAAAGCAGCTGCAAATAATACAGAAATGAGTGGACATGGCCACATTATAAGAAGCGTTATTTACAAAGGCAGATGACAGGCCAGATTGGTTCTCTGGGCTCAGTTTGCCAAGCTTTGATATGTGCCATCAATTAAATGGATACGGCTGGGTTCTGGATGTTTTTTGATTTGTATCTCAGTGATACCACATGAATAAATAAACTTACGTGAACATATTTAAGTTACTGACTAGAAAATGATGCCTCATAAGTTTCATCTGGGATATCTGAGTCAAACCCTCCAAGTGTTTCACTTGCTTATCAAAAATACCCGAAGTATTTTGGAGAAACTGGAAAACACAAGCCTCTTGGGTAACTTTTTGTGTTTCAGTACATTTCAAATACTTAGTGGTACATCGATGACATTAAAAGTTCAAACTGCTTTCAGAGTAACTACATTTCTTGTAGAAAAAAGTATATTTACTGGAAGATTTAGATTATGTGGTCAACCACTGACACTTTCAATTTTACATTTTCATCCTTTTTTTTTTTTTCATCCTCAGAAGGATCATCTTAAGTAGTACAACATAACGTGCTAACTTTAGGTTTAATGTAACAATTGGTCATTATTTCCAATTTACTCACAGAATTACACAAAATGTCCCCCACCCCGAATAATTGAATGCATAATTCTCAGGAGTAGACAAGCAAAGAGCAGGATGAGAAGGTAGGGAGAGTCATGTTGTTCTATGGTTAGTTTTCCTGATGACTAGGTCATGAGATTGAAAGATAAAAGTGACGTTTGCTCACATGATAGGAATTGGACTTGGTCTCAGAAAATACGTTTAGGGAACCAGCGTAATGGCTATATCGCTGGACTCCCATGTAGTCGAACGGGGTTCGCATCCCGGACTCAGTGGCTTAAAACTCACACTGGACGCATGTGCATGCGTGCCCAAGATCCCAAGAGGAGAATAGAGGAGAAGAGATTGTGGCGTGACCATCCCCCCTGGGGGGTGATTTCTCGCTTTCTGTCTCTATGTCTCTCTCTGTCTGTCTGGCGAGCGCACGCGCCCTATAGCAAAAA
>NW_006160069.1:2496117-2577260 GCF_000334495.1 Tupaia belangeri chinensis | reverse complement strand
GCGCGCCCTATAGCAAAAAAAACTCCCAAAAAAAAAAAAAAAAAAAAAAGAAAGAAAGAAAGAAAAAGAAAATACGTTTAAACACAGAATGTGGCCAGGCGACTCAGTAGTCTTAACTTTCCCCTTGCACAACAGTTTGCCTACATTAGTATAGTACAAATACTGTACTAGAGTAAGTGAACAAGAGGGACAGACAGACATAGTATGTCCTGACCCTCACTTACTATATGTGATATTTAAGATAGTGAGATGCAGCTACCCAGAAGGATGATCAATAATACTAGAAAGTCATTTTGGGATCTTGTGTCATTCTCCAAAGAGTGAGTTTATTTATTTTTCCTTTTTAAATTAAATTAAATTTATTTATTTTTCTTTTTAAGAGATTGAGAGGGATTTCATGTAGTAACTAACAAGACCTAGATTAAGGGCATGAAGGGATCAAACCACTCTCTGATTCTCGGTCCAGCATAAAGTCAAACAACTTCCTAGTATTGCCATTTAATTTTTCAGCCCTCTGCTGGTGAGATTTTTCGTATAACAATAGGCTAAGCAGTTTAAGATACTCAACTGGCAGCAAAGAAAGGTTAGTTCAAAGTGCATGTTCTGGCTCTGTGAGCTTGAGTAGGGTAGAAAGCGAACTTCATCCTGAAAGGAGAAGAGCTGAAAGCTCTTCCATTAAAAATTGGTACAAGACACGGATGCTCACTTTCTCCACTCCTTTTCAATATAGTACTAGAAGTCCTCACCTAAAAAGACATTCAAATGGGAAAATAAAAGGTTACACTCTCTATTTGCAGATGACATGATTATACATAGAAGACCCAATGATATCCATTAAAAAATTCCTAGAAGTAATATGAATACAGTAAAGTTGCAGGATACAAAAATCAACATTTAGAAATCTATAGCATATCATATACGAACAACAGGCAGACTGAGATAGAACTGAAAAAAGTAATTCCATTTATCATAACCTCAAAAAGTATAAGATATTTAGGAATAAATCTAACCAAAGAAATTAAAGACCTCCACAAGGAAAACTATGAGAAGCCGAAGAAAGAAATTGAAAATGACCAAAAAAAAGTGGAAGTGTGCGTGTGTGCCCAAGATCCCGAGAAGAGAATGGAGGAGAAGGGATTGCGGCGTGACCATCCCCCCTGGGGGGTGATTTCTCGCTTTCTGTCTCAAAGACCTTTATAAAGAAAACTATGAAAATCTTAAAAAAGATATTGAAAATGACATAAAAAAGTGGAAGAACATCCCATGCTCCTGGATTGGAAGAATTAACATAATCAAAATGGCAGTTCTACCCAAATTAATCTGCATGTTTAATGCAATCCCAATTAAAATACCAGAAATATTCTTCGCAGATCTAGAAAAGACAATCATAGAATTTGTCTGGAATCATAAAAGACCTCTTATTGCCAAAGCAATCTGCACAACAAGAATGGAATAGGTGTCATTTATATTCCAGACCCTAAAATATACTACAAAACTGTGATAATCAAAACAGCAAACAGCATGGTACTGGCACAGAAACACACATGTGGAACAATGAAACAGAACAGAATCCCCAGAAATAAATTCCAAAACATACAGTCAACTGATTTTTGAAAAGGGGTACCAGTCAATAAAGTGGAAAAAGAAAAACCTCTTCAGCAAATGGTGCTGGAAAAACTAGATATCCAATTTCAGAAAGATGAATCTGAACCCCTATCTCTCACCATTGACAAAAATCAACTTAAGGTGGATTAAAGATCTAAACCTAGACCTCAAACAATAAAACTACTGGTGGAAAATACTGGGGAAACTCTGGGAGACATTAGGGTAGGCAAAGATTTCCTAAATAAGACTCCCAAAGCACAGTCAATAATCCCAAAAATAGACAAGTGGGATTACATCAGACTAAGACACTTTGCATGACAAAAGACACAGTAATAATGTGATTCGACAGTCCTCAGAATGGGAAAATATTTTTGTAAACTATGTGTCAAATAAGGGGCTGATAACTAGAATACGCAAAGAACTCAAGCAACTGTCCCAAACAAAGATGATCAACCCTATTAAAAGATGAGAGAATGAGTTGACAAAAACCACTCTCTAAGGATGACTTACCAATAGCTAAAAGGCATATGAAAAAATGCTCAACATCCCTCATTGTAAGGGAAATGCAGATCAAAACAGCAATGAGATACCACCTAACCCCTGTCAGAATGACTAAGATTAAAAAAACAGAAAATGATAAGTGCTGGCAGGGAGGTGTGGTGAAAGGGTCATTCTCTTACACTACTGGTGGGAATGTAAATTGGTCCAGTCACTGTGGAGAACAATTTGGAGATTCCTCAAAATTCTTCAAATAGAACTTCCATATGATCCAGCAATCCCACTCCTTGGTATCTACCCTATGTACAGAAGAATTCTTAATTGGAAAATTGCTTGCACATTAGTATTTATTGCAACATTATTCACAATTGCTAAGACATGGAACCAACCCAAATGACCAGGAAAAGATGAATGGATTGAAAAACTGTGGCACATGTACTCTATGGAATACTACTCAGTCATAAAAAATAACAAGACCCTGGCTTTTGACAGAAAGTAGATTAATATGGAAGATTTACTGCTGAGCGAAACAAGCCAGGTTATGAAGGAGAGACATTGTATGTCTCCACTTCACATATACCAAGTGTCTGCACTCCATGACTGAGACTGAATGACTAAAGGATATAGAAACATAGCAAATGGTAGTGAATACCAGATATAGGGTAGAAAGAGCGTGGGTAAGGGAATAGAATCTGAGGAAGGATACTTACGAGAAAAATAGAGAGGCATAGCATTAATCAGACAAAGAAATGGGATATTATCTGTTGAAGATAACTTTATAGTATTATAAACTGGACTGGGGAGAAATGCACACATGTTGGAATATTCACTTTGCAAGCTAAATAATGTGATTGAATGTATCAAAGAACTTGAAATAAAATTTTTAAAAAAAAGAAAAAAGAAAGAAGGAGGGTTTTTGTGCACAAGTGCTCCTGTTGTGGGTTTAAATGATGAGCTGGCGTGAGTAATTCAAACACCTAATTTTTGAAGCACTGAATGAGAAATTTCTTTTTGTAGCATTTCAATAATTACCAAGCAAACACAACTTTTGGGTCTGAGATTTTACCAACTGGTAGAAATAGTTTCCAAGATTTTGTTTAATTTGTCTTCTAAAAGAGGTTGTTACATATCATAATTTGCATTAGGAACAATAGACAGCAACCATGATTTTATAACTTCATAAGTTTATCAAAAGAAAGGAAAACAAAATTATTAATGTTAAAATTTTTGAGTTCTCAGCCCATTAAGGAAATTGACCAACACTATACCAGAATTGACCAGTCCTGGACCCAGTGGCTCAAACTCACGCTGGGCACGTGTGTGTGAGTGCCCAAAATCCCAAGAGGAGAATGGAGGAGAATGATTGCTGGGTGGTCACCCCCCACAGGGGGTGATTTCTCACTTTATCTCTCTGTCTTTCTGGCATGTGCATAAGCCCTACAGCAAAAACCTCTCTCCAAACAAACAAACAAATTTAGCGCCTTCATTTTGATCATTCATCAACTCAAATTCTAGAAATATAAGAAATTAACATATTTAGGTTAAATGGTATTAGAGATTTCCAGAGAAACAGACCAATAGGAGATCTATCTCTGTACAGGCATATCTCACTTTATTGTGCTTCTCTTTGCAGTGCTTCACAGAAATTGCAAGTTTTACAAATTGAAGGTTTGTGATGGCCCTAGGACAAGCAAGTTTGTAGGTACCATTTTCCAATAGCATGTTCTCACATTATGTTATTTAATTCTAGTAATATTTCAAATTTTTCATCATTATTATAACTGCTATGATGATCAGTGATCTTTGATGTTAATATTGTAATTGTTTTGGGGTGCCATGAACTGTGTCTATAAGACAGCAAACTTAATAAATGTACGTGTGTTGACTGTTCCACCCAATAGTCATTCTCTCATCTCTCTCCTTCTCCTTAAACCTCCCTATTCACTGAGACACAACAATATTGAAGTTGGGCCAGTTAAAAACCCTATCATGGCCTCTGAGTGTTCAAGAGAAAAGAAAGTTGCATACCCCTCACTTTAAATCAAAAGCTGGAAATGATTAAGCTTATCCAGGAAGGTATGTGAGGAACTGAGACAGGCTGAAAGTTTGACCTCTTATGCTAAATAAGCTGTGAATACAAAGAAAAATTCTTTTTTTTTTTTTTTTTGGAGAGATTTTTGCTATAGGGCGCATGCACTCACCAGAAAGACAGCGAGAGACAGAGAGACAGAAAGTGAGAAATCACCCCCCAGGGGGGATGGCCATGCCACAATCCCTTCTCTTCCATTTGCCTCTCAGGCTCTTGGGCACACACGCACACGCGCCCAGCGTGAGTTTAAGCCACCGGGTCCAGGTCTCAAACCGCGGTCAAATACATGGGAGTCCAGCAACATACCCATTACGCTAACTGCTGGTCCCAAGAAAAGTTTTTATAGGAAATTAAAAGTGCTTTTCCAGTAAACACACAAATGATAAGAAAGCAAAACAGTTTATTGCTGATGCGGAGTAACTTTTAACAGTCTGGATAAAACCAGCCATACACAACATATCCTAATTTAGAAAACCTACTTTAGAGCTAACTCTCTTCAATTCCAGGAAGTCCGAGAGGTGGGGATGTTAGAGAAGGAAAGTTAGAAGCTAGCAAAGATTAACTTATGAAATCTAAGGAAAGAAGCCATCTCCATAATGTGAATGTCCAAGGAGAAGGAGCAAGTGGTAATGGAGAAGCTGCAAGTCACCCAGAAAACCTAGCTGAGATCATTCATGAAGGTGGCTACACTAAACAATGTATTTTCAATGTAAGCAGAAGAGTCTTCCATAGGAAGAAGATGCTTTCTAGAACTTTCATAGCAAGAGAGGAGAAGGTAATACCTGCCTTCAAAGCTTCAATGGAGGGACCAGCAGTTAGCGTAATGGTTATGTCACTGGAGTCCCATGTAGTTGACCACGGTTCAAATCCTGGAGACAGGTGGCTTAAACTCATGCCAGGTGCTTGTGAGTGTGCGCCCAAGATCTCGAGAGGAGAATGGAGGAGAAGGGATTGTGGTGTGGCCATCCTCCCCCTCGGGGGTGATTTCTCACTTTCTGTCTCTCTGTCTCTCTCTGTCTTTCTGGCGAGTGCACATGCCCTATAACAAAAATAAATAAAAAATAAATAAAAAATAAAAAATAACCTCTCCAAAAAAAAAGAAAAAAGCTTCAATGGAGAGGCTGGCTCTTTTTTAAGAAGCCTGTGCAATAGATGACTTTAAATTCAAGGAGTGCATCTTCAACATTTTAGAAATCCTAAGGCCCTTAAGAATTATGATAAATCTACTCTGCCCATGCCCTATAAAAGGCACAGCAAAATCTGGATAATAGTACATCTTTCTCATAGTATGGTTTATATAACACTTAAAGCCCATGCTTGAGATGTACTGCTCAGAAAAAGATTCCTTTCAAAATATCAGTGCTCATTGACAATGTACCTGGTCACCCAAGAGCTCTGAGGGAAGGGTATAAGGGGGTTAATGTTTTCAGGACAGCTAACATAACACCTATTTTACAGACCATAGGTCAAAGAGCAATTTTGACTTTAAACTCTTATTATTTAAAAGTACACCTTGTAAGGCCATAGTTGTTATGGAGAGTTGATTCCTCTGATGGATCTGAGTAAAGTAAATTGAAAACTTTCTGGAAAGGATCCACTGTTCTTGATGCCATTAATAACATGTGTGATTTGTGAGAGGAAGTCAAAATACCAACAGTAACAAAAGTTTAGAAGAAATTGATTCCAACCCTCATGAATGATGTTGAGTAGTTCAAGATTTCAGTGGGGGAAGTAACTGCAAATACAGTTGAAATAGCAAGAAAACTAGAATTAAAAGTGGATCCCAAAAGTATGACAAAATTTCTGAAATCTCACTATAAAACTTGAACCGATGAAAAGTTGATTCTTATGAATTAAAAAAAAAAGTAATTTCTTGGACTGGCTGATATGCCAGCATGTGAGATTAAGGTGGCTGGTTCCCACATAGTCAACTGTGTATGAAATAAAAACAAACAAACAAACAAAGAAAAACCCACCATTTTGTGTTTGTGCCCAAAATCTGAAAGGAGGGAGACATGGAAGAGAAAGGATTTTGGTGTGACCATGCCCTATGGGAGGGAGGGGTGCTTTCTCACTTTTCCTTTTCTTTTCTTTTCTTTTTTCTTTTTCTTTTTCTTTTTCTTTTTTTTTTTTTTTTTTTGAGAAGTTTTTGCTATAGGGCGCGTGCGCTCACCAGACAGACAGAGAGAGACAGAGACCAGAAAGCCATATACAGAGAGACAGAAAGTACAAAATCCCCCCCCAGGGGTTATGGCCACACCGCAATCCCTTCTCCTCCATTCTCCTCTTGGGATCTTGGGCATGCACGCACACGCTCCCGGCGTGAGTTTTAAGCCACCAGGTCCGGGACACGAACCGCAGTCGACTACATGGTATTACAACGACATGGCCATTGCGCTACCTGCTGGTCCCTCACTTTTCTTTCTTTCTCTGTCTCTCTCCATTAGTGCATACACCCTCTGACACTTTTTTTTTTAATGATTTCTTGAGGCCAGCAGATGGTATAGAAGTTATATCACCAGATTCCCACTTGGCTGATAGCTATTCAAGTCCTGAGGCCTGGCAGCTTAAAATTCACACCAGATGTGTATGTGTATATGCCGAAGTTCTCAGGGGAAGAAAGGAGAAGGGATTGCAGCATGACCATCACCCCTGGGGGATTATTTCTCATAATAATAATAATAATAATTCTCTGTCTCTCTCTTCATCTCTCTCTCTCTCTCTCCTCTCCAGAGAGCACATAGCAGAAACTTCTAAAAAAAAAAAAAGTGATTTCTTGAGATAAAATTTGCTCTTGGTGAAGACGATGTGAACATTGTTGAAATGACATAAAAGAATTTAGAATATTACATAAACTCATTTAATAAAGCAGTGGCAGGGATTGAGAAGATTTTGAGGGAAACTGCTACTGCAAGTGAAATGTTAACAAGTAGCATTATATGCTACAGGAAAATCTCTTGTGAATGGAAGAGTCAATCAGAGTCAATTGATGTGGCAAACTTCATCAGTGTCTTCTTTTTTAGAAATTGCTACAGTCACCTCAACTTTCAGCAACCACTACCCCCATCAGCCAGCCATTGACATCAAGGCAAGATTCTCAACTAGCAAAAACATTCAGCTTTCTGAAGGCTCAGATGACTACTAGCATTTTTAACAAAACAGTATTTTAAATTAAGGCATGTAAATTGTTTTTATACATAATAGTATTACACACTTAATAGAGTACAATATAGTGTATTTGACTTCTCTATGCACTGCAAAATTGAACATATTTTTGTGACTAGCTTTATTGTGGTATTCTGGAACTAAACCAGCATATCTCCAAGGTAGGAAAGAGACTTATAAGAAATTGGTTCACATGATTTGGAGGCCGAAAAATTTCTAGATCTATATTCCCAAACTGGAGACCCAGGATAACAGATCCTAAAGTTCCAATCTGAATCCAAGTCTGAAAGCAAAAGAAGACTGCTGTCTCAGCTCACACAGGCGAAGAGAGCAAATTCTCCCTGACTCAGCTTTTGTTGTTGTCAGTCCCACCTGTATTGTGGAAGGCAATCTTCTTTACCCTGTCTGCTGACTCAAATGTTATTTAATCACACCCAAAATCACCCTAACAAGAACACCCAGAATAATATGTAACTAAATATTTTGACACTTTGTAGTTCAGTCAAGTTGCCACATCAAATTATCCAAGAAGTTTTAGCAAATATAGAGAAATATTTATCTAATCTCTGGATGGGAGAGGATATCTGAGCATAGAAACAATGTGAAAATTCGTACACAGCCAACACGTACACACTCAAATGGATCCATTTGATTCGATTAAAAACTTGAAAACTTTCATGTTTAAGAAGAATCCTTTAAAAATATTTTAAATATTCCTTCCCCCCACAATCCTTTCTTTCCCATTCTCATCTTGTAATTTGGGGCATGCATGTACATCCAACCAGCATGATTTTCAAGACTGTCAGATCAGATTCCAAAGGCAAAGTCTGCCATGTGGGATTCAGCCACCTTAACCTCCACAACACCTGCTGTCCTCTGGTTTCATTTTTAGCTATACAAATTGATATTGCGTTTCCGTAAGAGCTGCTCTGACTTGCCATGGCTTTGAAGCTACAGTCAGTCAACAGGCTTACAAGAGTTGCAGGGTCACCCAGCTGTCTTCCTTTTTCCAGAAGCCTTTCTCTCCTCTTATTTCCTTTAAGGTTTCTCCCAGTTATGCTTCAACGTTTTCCCCCAGGCTGTTGGTTTCAACCTGTTTCCAAATGATCATCCAACTAATCGCTAATCAGCCTCTAGATTTCCAAGTCAATGTACTTTACCCTAAAACCTCCAGGCCAGATAACCTTCTCAGAACACACTGCACGTTCTCACTTGCACACTTCTCTTTTCACAGAGATCATACCCTCTTCAGGCTCTGAGTCTGTTTTGTCTCTAACAATATCCCAGCTCCTAGAGTTGTCTTCATAAGATATTATTTTTATTTAATAAATAACCCTAAAAAATCAAATTATAGGATAGAGACATTTCTACTCCTAGGAATCAGTGCTAATAAATAATCCGAAGTTACCACTGAGATTGACATGTGCATGTTATGTAAGTCTGAATGTAGCCCCGGGTATACTGCAGCCTATTTATTGACATAACAAAATTGAGTCTCAACAATAATTACAGCATAGTCATTGAAGTTTATAATGTGCTTTACGAATACATTAAACTAATCCTTTAAAAAACCAGAATGATGTAAATAGTTTTATCAAATAGATAAGAAAATAGAGGCAAAGAGAAGTCAGACTGTGTGATCAGGGTAGGGCAGTTAGAAAGAAGGCGAACAGGGAATTAAAGTCAGACACCCAACCCCGAGAACCTATACCTTTTATGCTCTGAGGTATTAAACCACATGGTACAAACACACACACACACACACACACACACACACACACACACACACAGAATGCTTATGTACAAAATCATCTATGTGGATATTAAAATTATTTTCTTTGTGCCTTTGTATGTTTTCCAAATTTGCTCAGAAATATTCTATACCATTTTTATAACCAGAAAAAAAGTCATTTTTAAAGGGTGAAAATACCCTAATTACAGTGATGTTCATTAAAGATGAATCCTTTAAATAGTAGTTTAAATGATCATAAACAGTTAATGGCATTATTTAGTTTATCTTAAAAAAGAAAAGAAGAAGGAGGAGGAGGAGAAGAAGAAGAAAAGAAGAAGGAGAAGGAGAAGAAAAGAGAACTATGTGAAAAACTGGGGGTGGTGGTGGGTAGTGTGGTGGTTAAGGGTACTGGACTCCCCCATGGCCGACCATGGTTTGAATATCAGACCAGGCAATTTAGTTTCTCTCTCTCTCTCTGTCCCTGTCTGGTCAAATTTTAAAATAAAAATAAATAAATAAAATTAAATAAAATAATGCTTAAAAGAAAGCCTTGGAAAGATAGAGTCTAGACTGGAGAAAAAAAGTTAATTAGATTAGGGGCTGGCAGGTGGCATGGTGGCTTAAAGTGCTGGACTTCCACATGGCTAACTGTAGTTCACATCCCAGACCTGGCAGCTTGCTTTCTCAATTTCTCTCTCTCATCCTCTCTCTCTCACTCCGTCCCTCTCTGGTCAAATTAAAATAAATAAATAAATAAATATAAATAAAGCTAAATAAAATAATTTTTTTAAAAACGAAAAACTGATGTATTCTTTAATGCCATATCATGAAAGAACATCAATTATGGTAGTACTTAAATGACAATGGCTATTTCAAGCTTGAAGGTAGTAATAAAGACAGACTATTGGCAGTTCATAACTAAATGACTTCATATTGTACCTTTGGTATATAAAATTATGTTTCAAAGAGATGGGTGCAAAAATCATATTTTAAATTCAAATTTGTGTTTTCACCATTTTCATTTTTATATCTATCCATATTCATTAGTGAAAAAAATCAATGAATAATAAAATCTTAAGAATTTAGAGTTACACTTCAGTTTTAAAAAAGTATGCCTAGTGACCAGCAGATGGCGTAATGATTATGTCACTGGACTCCCATGTGGTCTACTGCGGTTCAAATCCCAGACCCAGGGCTTAAAACTCATGCTGGGTACATGTGCACATATGCTCCAAGTTCTGAGAGGAGAATGGAAGAGAAGGGATTGCAGCATGGCCATCTCTCCCGATGGGAGTGCTTTCTTGCTTTCCATCTCTCTCTGTGTTGCCGATAAGCTCACATGCTATATAGCAATCGTCTTTCTACAAAAGAGTAATTTTTAAAAGTATGCTAATAATTAGAAGAGATCTTGGAGGATTGAACTCATGAGTTCCTAGTAGGCATAAAACTCACGTAGGTTAGTGTGTGCGCTGCATTCTTTCATTAAGTCCTTTTATCCCAAAGCCTTGCAGGAGGCAAAAGTAGCCAAATGTCAGAACTGAGAAGACCAGTTCTAAGCCTCACAACCACAGTCCCAGTTACTAAAGAGTATCTATGGCACAAAAAGATACACCAAAAACTAAGGGCAAAGAATAAACTACAATTTTCCTTGTAGACATATGTATGAAGGCTATAGCAGAGCTGTCTCTGTGACACAACAGTAATGCGCTGCTTCAGGGAAGCTGGATCCCACATGGCGACCACGGTTCAATGCCCAGTCTAGTCAGCCCGAAACATGGCACATGCATGAGTGCCCGCACACAGCAGGCACGATGATCGGGGGAAGGGGAGCATGACTGAACAGACCCTGTGCAGGGTGCTCCTCTCTCTCGCCCCCCTCTCTGTCACTCATGCTTGTGTGCATGCACTCTATCATGAGAAAAGAAAAAGTATGATGATACCATTCTGCATTAATTTCAAAGTGGCTTAAATCTTTCTTTTCAGTTGTCTTCATTTTCCTTATAGAAATTGTCAGGAGGACACAGAAGCTTTTCCTTTTAGCAGTAGAATAAAAGAATATCCAATAAGCCCTGACATAGTAACATATTGAGATGGAATAATGGCCTATTAACATAGTGATGTTTATTGCCTTGAACAAAAACACATCAATAGAAAGGTCCTGTCATGAGAACTAAGGCTATCGTAAGTAGGATATATATTTTTAAAATTTTTCTTGTTTCAAAAACTAAAGCTATATGCCGAAGTAAAATGATACAACGTCTGGGAATGTCTTTAAACTTTGGAAACAACAAAAAAAGTAATATATATATATATTTTTTTTTCAAGCAACAGTAGAAAAGGAGATAAGTGAAAAGAGATCCACAAAATGTTAGTAACTTTTAGCTGAGTAACAGGTAAGTAAGGACTTGTAATACTTCTCTACTTGTGTGTAATTAATTTTTCCCATCATCAGAAGTTAAAAATAAAAAAGCTTTATTTCTCTAGTCTAATTTAGAATCAACATGAGTATTTGAAATAAGTTAAATGTGACATGTATTAACAGCTTTTTTTTCTCTTTTGCTTGTTTTAGCGGAGGGAAATTAATGTATTTGAAGTACACACATTTGGGACCAATAGATGGCACAATGGTTATATTGCTGGATTCCCATGTGTTCAAGTGTGGTTCAAGTCCCAGACCCAGCAACTTAAAACTCACATGAGGTGTGTGTGCACGCATGCCCGCCCAAAGACCTGAGAGGAGAACAGAAGTGAAGGGTTTGCAGTGTGGCCATCTGCCTTCCTGGGGGGAAGTGATTTCTTGCTTTCTGTCTCTCTGGTGAGCTCATGCATCCTATAGCAAAAATCTCTTTAAAATAAATAAGAATAAAATAAAGCACACATATTTAAAGACACAGAAATACTCTCTAAAACAGGGCTTGGTACAGAGTGCAAGAGGAAATATAACTGAAAGTAAGAAAGAGAGGAAGGGAGGAAGGAAGATATTGACGGAGGCAAGGAAGACATGCTTTTACTTTACAGTAGTATAAAATAGAAAGCAATTAAATGCATTTTCTATTATAATGGGCTGTGCATTTATTCCTTTTTATAAAGAGGCATGGTTTAAACATTGTTTCATACTACAGATTCCTAGAATGTCTATTTGCATCAAGCAGAAGGAAATTAAGAAAAGAGAATGAAGTAAAGTCAGTTTTTGCTTGCATGTACTAAGAATTCTATCTTTAGGATTAAAAACAATTATCTTACAGCTATATAAAGCATATACCAAGGGGATTTCTTTTTAAAGGCAATAAAAGTTGGGTGAAAAGAAGAGAGTTAATGTGAAGATGCTCAAAAGGATCCCCAGTTTTCAAAATTTAGGGAGGCGGGGACCACGGGTGAACCAAGAACACAACTGTCAGCCAACTAGAAGCCACATTTGGCAACCTTGAAGTTGCAGATGAGGGAGCTTAGCTGAAAGATTAGATAAATGAACAAGGATAAAAGGTCTTTGCTTTCTGTCTGAAGCTTTTCACCAGATGTATTGGATTAGTTGTGTGCACAGTTTCTCTCAATTTCATTCTTTAAAGTGGGTTAAGAGATGCCTGCTGCATCTTGCATAAAAGCAGAAGAGTGCACCAAATAAAGAACACAAGTGCTGAACAACTGCTGGCAGTTAAGAAACGTTAGTGTATTACTCAGTCTTTTCATTTTTTTTCAGCTTGGTTCACTCAGTTTTGAATGTTTGGAACCTTTCACCTTCAAAATTTTCACCAAAGTTGTAAACCGGAGTAGAATCAGCAGGCTTGGCTTTCATCTCCTCTTTTCTCAGGATATGCCCGAAGGAATAATAAAAACTGGACTCATTCCAAAGGATACTTGAGGAGAAAGGGAAGAAGAGCAGGGGCAGCTATCAGCCATCAGCTTGATAAACAAATTGTAAATAAAGGAAGTTAGCTGAAGGCCTTCATCTGGAACAATAAGGATTTGTAATAGCAAATGCTAGATCTTCAAGTGTGTGGGCAGGGTCCTTTGCTCTTAAAGATTTGCAGATATGATCTAGTTATCAAAGTGCAAGATATTCCGGAATGTTCTCTATAACGCTAGGACAATTTCTGTCAGAAGTTAGGTATTGGTTAAACCCTACCTTTTTCTAATTTTAGAATGCTGGTAATTTCCTCACAGTAGGCAGTAGTGATGATAGAAATTCCATGTGTGGAGTTTCAGCATGATCTTAGTTCTACCTCCACATTTAACATACAGTTATACAAGATTGTTGAAGAAATCACAGAATATCCTGTTTATCTTTGCTCCATGGTCTCTCTTTTTCCTTTCTTAAAACAAGACGCAAGTTTTCTATCTAAAGTCATCATAGTATTGCATTTTTTGTTCTTTAGTATCCATGAGCTTGTGAAACACTTAAAAGATTAAAATGTAAACAAGCTAAATAGCTGGGGAAGCTTTTGACCTCATACAATTGTAAACATTTCTAAGAACTCTCACTGGGGACTACACTAAAAAATTACAGGCACATTTGAAACATAGTAATAGCCAGTTCTTAACATAAATGGGAGAGGGCCAAGAGTATAACTTTACAAAAAAAAAAAAAGATATTATTGACAATCCAAAATGAGAGAACTGAACATTTTTGTGAGAGGTTTGTAATCCACTAACCATGAGACTTTGGAAGAAAAGAATATCACACTATTAGTTCTTTCTAACATGTCTGACTTTATCAATGGCCACAAAAAAAAAAGGTATAATCTGAACTATGAAAATTTATTGATTGTAGAACATCAGTAAAAGTAAGATTGTTTTCAGATGGCTAAATATTATATATTTTTATATTTGTAACTCAAAGGAGATGGAAACTAATACTGCTTTTAAAAATTGCTTACTTTTAAATAATATTTTGACAAAGACTGCCAAAGAATCAAATTGTCAATCTCAAAAGTATAAAACTTCTTGTTACATAAATTAACAAAGAAGAGTCAATATTTTAACAGCATAGCTTCAAGAAAAACATCACTCACAATGAAGATAGAATCAATTCTTGGCAATATATTTGGATTTAATAATTTTGACTAAATAATAAAAATCTTTAATTCAGTGTGTCTTCTCCTGAAATATAATCACTTTAGTGGTATAAGTGAAGAAAAAAGTAAGAAGTAAAATGAGAGAGAGAGAGAAAAGGAGGAGGAAGGGAGGAAGGGAAGAAGAAAGACAATATTTTCTTATGAAAATTATAATACAGAAGATAAATCTGCAGGGTGAGCAATTAGAACATTTTGCTGATATATTAAGTATAAGTAAGGATCTGTGAATATCACTGTGCCCCTATTGTGTATGAAACACTATCCTAGGGACTGAGCAAGAGCACAAAAGGAAGAACTAAGAGAAAAAGGATACAATTAAGGAAGGAAAGGAAGATGAAAGTGAGGGTGAAAGAATGACCTGTTGGCCTTCATTCTTAGGCTAGAGAAGTAAAATGTATAAACGTGAAAATGCAACAAAGTGAGTCCAATGAATAGTATGCATAATATGAGCCCAGAAATACAGAAGGAAAACATCAGTTTAGGTCAACAATCCTGGAGACAGTGGAGACAGAAACATGGTGCTCTGGTGGAAAGGAACTGAAGTGGGCAGGGCACAGGTTCCAGAGGCTGAAGAAGGACTAGCAGGAACTGCAGTGGCTGGCTCCTGTGTTATGTTCTTGCTCAGCTTCTCATCCTGGTTAATATTGACACGTGCATAGGTAATGTAACCAGAGGAGTGGGTAGAATGGGTACTACAGATGGAATGTCTTCTCTAAAACTCATATTGAAATTTATTTGCTATTGTGGTGATATGAAGAGGTGGTACTATTAGTAACTAAGTAGACCGTGAGGTCCCCACCTCCATGGATGGCTTAAGGCCAATACAGAGAGAACAGGTTGTTTAAAGGTGAATTTAGCCCTCCGTCTCCTGCCATCGTTTGCCTTTCTCCCTTCGGCCATGCGATATTGCAACACAAAGCTTCTCACCAGGTGCCAGCACTTTGATATTTCTTATCTCACCTTCCAGAATTATGGAAAATACATTTGTTTTGTTTATAAATTTTCCAGAATGATATTTTAGTATAGCAATACACAGCAGACTAAGACAGTGATGAACAGGGAACCCTTCCAGCGTGGAACAAAAATAAAAGACTCAGGACGATACCAACTGCCTTGCTAGCTCGCCCTAATTCACTCGCCTGTATACATCAATTTAATTTCCTAAAAAGTTATCTAGAGAAACAATTACATATTTGTATATCATTAAAATAATTCCAATAATCTACATTGCTGAGGTGCATGATGAGTCCATTGAAGATAAACATCTAAACTCAAATATCTAAACTGATCACCTCACCCACTATCTTGAAATCCAACTGTTTGAACTGCATGTCATGAACACAGAGCAGCCATTGCTTCAAAGACTATGGAATACCTCCGTGGAACAGTCCTCAGAGCCAACTTAGAGAAGCAACCTGTTCCATTGCCTGCAGACATGTTTCACTCTTTTGACCAAAAATGGCATCACTAAGCTTAGTGATCCACCTTAGTCATTGTATTTGGCTACAAAAGACTTTGGTTGTATCCAAAATAAAGTTCTTCTTCAAAGAGGGATTTGCCACTACAACAGATACTCAAAAAAATGAGCTGCAGGCTCTGAAGGTAATTCCAATGGATTAATTCCAAAAATTGTTAAACTATGGCAGTATAACTGGGAAAGGTGTGTGTATTTCCCAAATGATGACCATAAAAGGGCCAGAGTACTTTTGAATGTGGGTTTTGGTTTATCTGTTGAAAAAGATTTAGATATATTGACAGGCTGATGAGAGACTCAACCTGAAAAATCTGGGATCGCATTGCTTCAGCCTGAATCCCAAAAGTACCATTTACTAATCTTACTCCTACTTTGGCTTACTTCAATTTTCTACCTGTAAAATGGGAATGATGATAGTAGTAACTTCATACAGTTGGTATAAGGATCCAATTTTGTAATACCTGAAAAGTTTTAAACTAGTACCTGGTACATAGTAAACTCTATTAATTCTAATATGGAAACAGACACAAAGGTAACAATTTAGAGTGTGACAGTATTTACAGGGAAAAATTAATGTGAAGGCCAAGGAGTGATTAATAGTATACATACTCTGTCCTGTTGACAAAGCCTACCACCCTTGTTATACTTATACACAATTCTCTCTTATAATTATACACAATTCTCTCAAGGTAAGTCATCAGTATTTCTGGACTATGTTTTTCATACTGCTTTGATGTATCTCACTTGACACCAAAATCATAGAATGCATCTTTAGTCCTACTAAATAAGAATTCAAATATACCGGGAGGAGAGTATACCCAGGTAACCTATAATATGTACACTTATCACTGAATCTGTGCTAGGAGGAGATGGGATTAGGTTATAATAATTATAATTTATCATAACAATATGTCTGAATAAAGCCCACATAGCCCATAGTCCTTTAGATCTAAAGGTGTCACTGTGCTTTCGTGCTACAATTCAACATATTAAAAATGAACAAGTAAACATTTCGTCAATCCTTTCTGCATAGCATTATCAAATTGGAAGTCCTGGACTTTTTATAAACTAAATATGTGACTTTGGGTTCTCTAGGTTTCAGTTATTTCTTGAACAAGGGAATAAAATTGGACTATCTTATTTTTATGGCCTAAAATCCTTTTCTTTTTAATAATCTTATGTCACTAGATAAAAACTTGGAAAGCCAAAAGCCATATGTAATTACTTATATCCTAATATTGAACTGAAGTCACAGAGATGCACACAGAGGCAGATATCACCATGATAACCAGGGCGATTTCCTTTAAAACAGTATTTTTTCTTAATTCCTCCCCCCTTCCACTATACTGTCACTTTAGTTGTTTACTTAAAAATGAGACGCTATCACATTTGGTTTAAATGACCATTTTATCCTTCACATAGAATCACTCGAAGGTTTTCACTTTGATCTATACCGTTTTCATGTGCTAAGCCCTCTAGCAGACACACACTCCCTATAAAAGTGGTCACCCAGGTTTTATGCTCCTTTCCTTTCTCTCTTTAAGTGGATTTTATGTTTCTTAGTTATAAACCCCCATTTTTTTTAACTCTCTCTACTGTTGAGTTTCTAGAATTATAGTCCACACATAGTAGAAACTCAATAAAAGTTTTACTCGTTGACAAACATATGGGTTTCCTGCAAAGAACAACCATGACCTCTAAGATGTACCAGTAACCATGGTTAAAGCAGCTTTGTTTAGGGAAATCTGAGCCACTGCTACTACTGAAGTTGACATATCTGTGGTCATAAATTTTTTTGGAAGCTGGTAGATGACTTAATCTTTTTGAAATTCTGGTTCATCTTTTGTAAAATGAGGAGTTACATTGAAAGATTACTCTAAAACAAATTTTCTATGTAAAGCTTCTGGTACACTGGGTAAATGTCACTGTTGTTATTGATATTAGTACTTGGTGCAACTGCTTTAACAGTCTCCACCTCCCCTTTGACCTGTGGGTCCAATTTTGTGACTTAAGATGGCTTCTCGATAATAATAACTGATTTGAGTTTAGTTGGCCTTCACAAGCTTTAAGAAGTTAACACATGAAAAGCCCCAACAAAAACTTGGACGATAAAGATAACAATGCCCTGGAGTGTGCTGCAATAGCAATAAGCAATGTGAGTCAGTAATTAATTTATATAGAATACATCTGTGTTCCCACACTATTGAATTAAGAGTACACATACACATATATATACACACACACACAGAAAACTTAACCAATTCTCAACTTCATGAACACACTTTTGAGGAATTTTATTTTCATTGTTAATTGAGATAATTTTGATAATAATGATGGCTATCCTAGATTACTGAAGTCTGGAAATACTGCCTATTCTACCTAAGTTTCTGAACCAAAAATTCAATGTCTGACATAGTATCTGTGGCTCAATAGGAGCATATTGGGCTTCAACACTGGAAACCACATACTGACCAAGGAGGCCTCTGGCCCACTTGATCTGGAAATATACAAGGTGCACGTGCATGCCAGGGTCTTCATGGGCTGGAGGACTAGGAAGGAGATAATGACCTGACTGTGCTCTGTGGAGGGTGTTTCTCTCCCTCTCTTTTTCTCACGCATGGGTGTGTTCTAACATGAATAATAATAATTTTTAAAAATCCATGTGCTCTCTTTCCTTGGTTCACATTTCAGAATAAATTTGGAACATATAACATGCACTTATAGTCAATTAGCTTAATGATAGAAAGTCAAAGTTTCTAGAAATATAAAACCATGGTCTTAAGTAAGAGTGAGTTTGTAGGGTTTATTTTTTTAATTCATTAGAAATGACTCAAGACATATTTTCTATTTATTGCATTTTCTCCATAAAAAATTGTTATCTCTATTATTCATGGGAAAAAAAGATATTGTGACTTTTTAAAGAGTTTTTTTTTTTTTTTTTGAATGATGGACATTGTTGTAAGAGGAAACATACAATGAAAGTTTAAACACAAGAAAAGTAAAGGGACTAGAACTTTTTGTTTCTAATAGATTAGTAAAAGTTCTGTTATTACTTGGTGATTGATCTTTTTGGTAATATTTTGCTGTCAGGTTATCTGCAATAACAGTATATTAACTTTCTCTGTGGAAAAAACAAATAAATAAAAAGGAAAGAAGCTGAGACCCCTAGTGGAGCTAAGTGGAATGAGTTCCACTGCCTATTGGTTTGTTTTAACCCATCAAAAGGTAATAAACTCTCCTAGAAACGTAGGAATTTCATAAATTTACAAAAATGTAAGAATTTCATAAATTTGCAACGTTGTATATTTACTTATCTCTTGAACATTTATTAACTTTTTGGTATATTTTTAGATTAAATACTTAACAATGAAAACAATTATATACAAAATTTGGAAAAGCAGTTCTTATGACTATAAATGCTTTGGGAACTCTAACATAGTTTGGAGCACGAAAATCGTAATAGTGTTTGAATGGAAAGCTCTTTTATTCCCTGGTGAAATGAGTCACTGAGATTTTTGTGCCCTAGGGATAAAATGCACACTGGGAGTCTAGAGTCCTGTAATAGCTGTGATGCAAAAGCTAAAAATACTTGACATTTATGCGTTGCTTGACATATTGGGACATGAAAGTAGCACTGAAGTACTGTGTCACAGTTCCAACACCACACAAAATGATAAACACTGAAATGTACCACTGGAAACATGAGCCAGGCTAAAAAGAAGAGTGGCCAATAAAAATGGGACTGTGAACAGAACCTACTGCTCTGCACAGACTGAAACAAACAGCTGTGAGTTAACTGCAAAATACTTTAGCTCAGGTACTTTTCCATATACTTCAATTGTGGTTTTGTTTATTTGCATTGCACAAGTAAAACCAGATTGAATTTGTAAAGAGAAGCTCTAAGGTATCTTTTATAGATAACTGTGGTTGGAGATTGTCCAAGAGGACACGAAACTGTTCAGCTTGGTAAGCACAGTGCTCAAATGAAGTAGCTCTGAATGAAGTAGGAAAAAATAATGCTCAGAGGCAAAGTTTGAAAATGATTGTTAAAATACCAGTAATTCAAAGTGAGAAGATGTTGCTTTTAACATCCTTAAGTGGAGACTTCAAAAGTGGAATTAAAAAACTAGTTTAGGAGGACCAGCAGTTGGCGTAATGGCTATGCCGTTGGACTCTCATGTAGTCGACTGTGGTTTGAGTCCTGGACACATTGGCTTAAACTCACGCCAGGCACGGATGCGTGCATGCCCAAGATTCTGAGAGGAGAATGGAAAAGGGATTGCCACCATCACCCCCGGGGGGGTGATTTCTCTCTTTTACTCTTTTTTGTCTCTTTGTCTCTCTGTCTTTCTGGCAAGTGCACACACCATATAGCAAAAACCTCTGAAAAAAAAAAAAAAGTAGGAGAGCTAGTTTAGGGACCAGCAGATGGTGTAATGGTTACATCACTGGACTCCCACATAGTCAACTGAGGTTTGAGTCCTGGACCTGACTACTTAAAATGCACATTAGGCATGTCTGCATGCATGCCCAAAATCCCATGAGGAGAATGGAGGAGAAAGGATTGCAGCATGGCCAAGCTTCCTGGGAGGTGATTTCTAGCTTTCTGTCTCTCTCTGCCTCTCCAGCAAGTACACATACCCTATAGCAAATCTCTCTCTCTCTCTCTCTCAAAAAAAAGAAAAACAAAAGCAAACAAACAAAACAAAAAAAATAGTTTATTTTGTTCGGAAAAAAACTTTGAAATTCATGCATGGTTTTTTAAATTAATGCTCAATTTCTATTAACCTTTTCAAGTTCAATTACATAAAAAATGCCTAACATGTATACATTGACTACAAATTCAAGGTATAGTTCAGAAACATAAAGAACTGGGACCAGCAGTTAGCGTAATGGCTATGTCGCTGGACTCCCATGTAGTCGACCGTGGTTCACGTCCCAGACCCAGTGGCTTAAAACTCACGCCGGGCACATGTGCGTGTGTACCAAGATCCCCTGAGGAGAATGGAGGAGAAGGGAGTGCGGCGTGGCCATCACCCCTGGGGGGTGATTTCTCGCTTTCTATCTCTCTCTCTCTGTCTGGCGAGCGCACGAGCCCTATAGCAAAAACCTCTCCAAAAAAAAAAAAAAAAAAAGAAACATAAAGAACTGACTTTACAACAAGCAGGATCCCAGTTGGTTTTTATTCATTATTTTACTAATCACCTCTCTATACAGACCTTTTGATTTCCTTTGGAGGGGAGAAGTAAGACAAAGAGAAGAGTGAGTGTCAGTTTCCACATTTCCATTCTCCTTCGGGAAGTCAGCTTTCCAGTAGAATCACTGAACAACCAAAGGTAGTACAGGTTCTGCTCCCAACCTTAAGAGTTATAGATCAAATGAGCAACAAAGTAAACAGAGAGTAACACAGACTGGGATGTTTCAAATGGCTTTGTAGAGAAACAGGAATTTGAACTGTGATCTAAAGAATGAGTGGGATTGCTATCAGCTAAGAATGGCCTTAGAGGTAGAAAGGAACTTTGATCAGAGGTTTCTTTTAGGGTAATCATGAAATAAAAGATCCATTAAGCCATTTGGATTTGGAATAAAATGGACACAACTATTAACATGAAGAATCTCATAAAACACTGATAGATGCCAAGGGAGTGTTGATGATGGCAGGAAGAAAGTCAACCTTTGCTGAAGGCTTTGTAGTCTACATAAATACTTAATATCTGCTGAACACTGACTTTCTTATGAATGCTAAAATAGGTGGAATTGATAGGATATTAAAAAATCTCTGTCTCTCTCTCTCTGTCGGGCTAGCACATGCACCCTATAGCAAAAATCTCTAGAAGACAAAAAGAACATAAATCTCAATTTAAAAAAACAGTATATCAATTGTCAAGATGAAATTGATGCTAAAATATATTTGGGAATACATGCAAATAACTTATGCATAACATAATATGAAATCTAATTGATTATGAATATAAATTAGAAAATTAATTTTATATTAATTACGAATATAAATTAGAATCAAATGAGGCTACAGGAATTACACTTTGTATCAATCTACCCTTTTTTTAAAAGGAAGTACATTATAGGGGCCGGCAGGTGGCGTGGTGGTTGAGGGCGCTGGACTCCCTCATGGCTGACCTTGGTTTGAGGCCCAGACCTGGTGGCTTGCATTCTCACTTTTCTCTCTCACGCTCTGTCCCTTTCTGGTCAAATTAAAATAAATGAATAAATAAAATTCAATAAAATAATTATTAAAAAAAGAAAAGCACAATAAAAAGGAAATACATTATTGTGATAGCTAATTTTATGTCAACTTGGTTAGGCCATGGAACTGAGATGTGCGGTTAAACATAAGTGGCTGTTGTTGAGAAGATATTTTTCTGACATTAACATTTAAATCAGTAAACTGGCAGCAAAGAAGATTACCCTCTGTAATTTGAGTGGGCCTCATCCAATCAGTTAATACCAACCCCTCACACACACCTGCTATCTCCTATGAGGAAGGGGCAATTCTGCTAGCAAACTGCCTCCAGACTTGAACTACAACATCTTCTCTTCCCCAGATCTCCAGCATGGGGGCTTAAATGCAGATTTTGATTGGCCTCTTTACGTCATGTGAACAATCCTCACAATAAATGTCTCTCCACACACACACGCACGCACACACACACACATCCTGTGGATTTATGTTTTGGAGAACCCTAACACAATTATGAACTAGGTTGTTAGAGATGAAGGCAGCAGACAAACCCTCCTACATGTACAACTTTATCACATGTGTTTTGCTAGGCTTCTTGTTTTGTTTTATTTTCCTTGGAATGAAAGATTCATTTCAAAGCATGATCAGAAATGAAGTAAGTTAAAAATGAAAACCAGTGAGAGAATGGTCTTTGATGCTAACACAGGTCCTGGTGGATTGGACTGGAGTAAAATTAGCATATTAAACATTAACATAATACGAATGAAGTGGATTTTTTTTTTATGTCACCAAATAATATATTCACCAGTAGGCGGATGCTCCATCAACATCTCTTTTCCAGTGGGGTAGTCCCACAAAATGTATAGAATCACTATATAATATAGCAATTCCACTTCTAAATTTACACTAGAAAGAAATTACAGCAGAGACTTGAACAGTATTTGTACACTCATGTTCATAGCATCATTTTTCATAATGGCCAAGAGGTAGAAACAACTTAAATGTCCATTAATGAATGACTAGATTAACAAAAAGTGGTATATACATACAATGAAATACCATTCAGCCACAAAAAAAGAATGAAACTAATACATGCTAAGGCACAGATGAACCTTGAAGACATGATGGTGAGTAAAATAAGGAAAAAGCAAAATAAATAAATATTGCCTGATTTTGCTTATATGAGAGAAGTGAAATCATAAAAATTAAATTTGAATTATAGTTACCAAGGACTAGAAGAAGCAGGAAACTAAGAATTGTTGTTTAATGGGTCCAGAATTTCTGTTTGGGATGATGAAAAGTTCTGGAAATATCAAAAGATAATGATGATAGTTGCATGGCAGTGTGTTTGCACTTAATCCCACTGAACATTACACTTAAATGGTTAAAATGGTAAATTTTATGTATACTCTATTGCAGTAAGAACACTACCTCCTCTCTGCAAAAGAAAAGAAGCAATTAAAAGAAGTTATCAGAGTTTGGGAACAGCAGATGGCATAATGGTTACGTCACTAGAGCCCATGTAGTCGACTGTGGTTAGAGTCCCAGACCCACTGACTTAAAAGTCATGCCAATTGCATGTGCATGTGTGTCCAAGATCCCAAGAGGAGAATGAAGGAGAAGGAATAGCAGCATAGCCATCCCTCCTAGGGAGTGATTTCTCACTTTCTGTTTCTCTGGCAAGTGCATGCTCCCATAGCAAAGAAACAAACAAACAAACACAGAGTTATCAGAGTTTAGCAAAGACGTACTGAATTTAGGAAGAAAAAATGATTAGATTGGGACTGATATTGGACAGAGATTTTTTAAAAAGATAGTTGAATGCGAACTTGAGGGTCTTAAGACAATGACAGTATCTGTATCCTGAGCCAGCAAGAATCAGAGGAGCCAAAGCACACATTGCAGTGCATAGCATAAATCCCTCAGAGAATACACCCCCACACAAAAACACACACGGATTTTCCTTCTAGATCTTTATTCATGAATAATAATGGTAATTGTAAATAATTCTTTTGAATATGTTCTCAAAGCAGCCCTGTGATTATAGGCAAAAAACATTTATTGAGCTCCAACTGAATGTAAAAATAACATGGGCTACGTGGGTTTTCTATTTGTCTTCATTTATCATATGTTTAATAGATTACAGTCATTTCTTAATATTTATTTACTGGAGGAGTTTTAATTCATTAGAAATATTCAAAATGCAAAATTTCAGAAACACCTGATAAAATAAGATCTGTTAGTTAACTACTGCTACCAAGAAAAAGCACCTTATAGCATAGGTACTTAAAATAACAGCAATGATTTCCTTAGCTCACAAATTCATGGTTTCGACATCACTTAGTAATACAGGCTCATTTCTCTGCTCTGTGAGGCATCGTCTTGAGTAACTCAATTCAGGATCCGAGAAGCGACATCCACGATGACTAGTGGGTATGGCTAGAGGGTTTGTGGTGGCCATCAGCTGGGAGCTCTGATGAGGTTGTGACTTTGTTCTTCTTCACATGGGCCTCTTAAATAGGCCACTCCCCAAGCTGTCCAGGCTCCTCCCATCCCAGTTCTTGTTTTCTAAGAGCTATAGTCCCATGACCCAGCTTTAGAAGTCATACAGTATCACTTCTGCCATTGGTCATAGGTTCACCCCAGTTCAAAGCAGGGGAGGAGAAATAGGATCTCCAACTTCCCCACTCCTCTTAATAGCATGAATGTGAATGCCACATTGTAAGCAGAACACGTAAAAAGGAGATAGTGTTACAGTCATTTGGGTAAAATATAACCTTCCACCCAAAAAATTATGAAAAACAAATGCAGTAAAATGTAAATTTTAAATGACTATCAAGCTCAAATACGTGGATCTGCTAAAACTAATACGACAGAGAGATAGAAAGCAAGAAATCACCCCCCAGGGGAGATGGCCATGCCACAATCCCTTCTCCTCCATTCTCCTCTCGGGATCTTGGGCATGCACGCACATGCGCCCGGCGTGAGTTTAAGCCACTGTGTCCGAGATTCGAACTGCTGTCGGCTACGTGGGAGTCCAGTAACATAGCCATTATGCAAACTGCTGGTTCCTCAAAACTCAATTTTAAATAGTTCATCATCTCTGCCTCTGAAGATGATCTCATTAAAATTTTACCCAATAATAGCATGCTATCCTTCCTTTATCTCTTCCTCATTGATATTTATCTCGAATCTATCAAATAATTGCTATAATAAAGTTACAGAAAACTGATGAAGAACTTGCTATATATGCCTTGCTAAAAGGTGACTTTTAAAAGAAGGTGAAATCATGACTCCCATATGAATATAACATGAATATGTGTCACAATTCTATTTCACTCATTAATTAGTGAGGAAACCAATCAAATGTTATAAAAAAAATTAAAGAACTCAGAGGATCATACATTTACAACAAGAATGGTTAAGTGAATTTACAGGTAGATTTAAAATGGGCAGAATTTTTAAGTAGCCATAGGATATTTTGTATTATAATTCAGGGGATATAATTTGCATTTTTATAGACAAGAACTACTTTTATTTCTATCCATTTTCTACCAGTTAAGCTCTAGCTCTACAAAATTGTGAAAATCCCCTCTGCCAAGATGAAGGCACACACGCCTTTAGGATCATATAATTGCCAAAGACTCTTGGATTTCACTGAAAAAGAAAATTTAATGATCTCCTCTACCTATTGTGAAATCTTCCATAATCTTCCCCAAATATTAAAGTGCCATCATTGTTTATTTAACCAAAAGGTCTTATCTTGATCTTCTAATATTGGAGAGGTTAAAATAATATTGTAGCATCACATGAAGTAGAAACAGCAGATAACCAGGTGAAAATTGGTTGATGGTTTATTTCTGGATCCTCTTAATTTCAACTTCCTCATTCATATATAAACTGGTTTCCTTACATATGCATCACTTTAGCCTAAGACAGTACCCTGGAAATTGAGTGTTCATTGGGACCAGGCAGTGGCACAGCGGTAAAAAGTAATGCTAACCCACATGGGAAGGTTCCGGGTACATGAGGCTGGGAGTGGATTGCTGTGTCAAGACTATTGGGATTGTGCTCTCACTCTCATTCTCTCTGTCTAAATAAATGAGTGAACTTGAAAAAGAAAAAGAAGAAAAAGAAAAGAAAGTGAGGAAGAAATTGCATGCCCACTGTAGCACAATCCAGTGTGTGCCATGATAAGACGAAATTCCAACAGATTAACTCACAGGTGGTTACTAGGCCTTATAGGTGACCATATTTTCATCCATGCCCAGAAGCAAACACAAGACCATTGTGGAACTCCCAGCTCAGCTGTTCAGGACTTAGATGAACTCCTCAGCAGAAGCCAAGTCCTACATGAACAGAACTTTCTGGGTGGTCATCCTGGCAATGCGAAGGATGAGTCATTGAAGTGGAGAGGATTAGAGATGACAGAGGCCCAGATGACCCCTACGAGGTTCCCATTAGAGAGAGTCCAGGAGCAATAACAAATCCAAAGGGAAACTGAAGCTGAATATTATTTTGTCCAAAGTCAAACTACTCTCTCAGCAGGGGACACAGCACATTCTCAGTCCATCTCTTCCCTTTGCCCATCAACAAACATTTCTTCATTTTATTAGGCTTGACACCAAACCAGATTTCCTCATTCAAGTCTCTGGTATACTCAGGCTTGATGGCCGGAATTAGCATGCAGTGTTTATCTTATTTATTCCTGACTCTTACTGGGAACTAAAATATTTGGATTACATTACCCACGACAATGAGAGCTCTGGTGGTAAAAACATGATCACATTCAGTCACCAAACAAATTAGATACGATTTTGCATACCATGCATAAACATTTGCTTAATGTGTTGGATTTTGAATCTAAGCTTTCTTCACAAATTTTCCTTTTTAAAAAAATATTTTCCCTTCGTAATAAGCCTTAAGATAATTAAAACAGGTATTGTCATCTAACTTAACAGAAAATAAAACTGAGTCACAGCCACTTTAAATTTACTTCTCTTATACAAGATTGTGGAGAAGCCTATGTGGGCAGAAGTCATTCATACACCAAACGTGGCTTACAATGGGTATTTTCTTGTAGCAAGCACAGCTGGAAGGAAGAGGCAGTGTTTGCCAGATGTTTCAAGCACAAATTTAAGGTTTTTGAAATGTTTTGTTTTGATTTGGTATTTTCATTTGTTTTATTATTTTTCTTTTTGGTGTGTAGTTGGAATATTTTAGTGGAGACTTTGACCCTAGATATAATGGTAAGCAGAGATGAAAGGTAATTTCTACAGCATATAATAGTAATGATGAATTTGTAAACTTATTACCATATTTTGTCTTTCATATAATCTATAAAGGGAAAAGCCGTCTGTGAATGTCTGAGGAATATATGCAAAATGTGAAAGAATAGTTTTATCTTTAATATTTGTCATCGAAAATTTCTTTGACTTCAGCCAAGTGCCATTATTAGGGGCTATGAACGTAAACATAAAAAATACCAAATCTAATAAACATCTTTTTTTGACCTCTCTCAAATTTTGTTGCTATAGGATGAATGTACAGAAACAAAATCAAGTTACTTTACATTTTTGTGTAAGCAAATGACTTTCAGCACCCTGGATGCCAAAGCATCAGTTAAAGAAATGCCACCATTTCTTTTTCTTTTTTCTTAATAATTGTATTTGTTCATTCATTTATTTTAATTTGACCAGAGAGACACAGAAAAACAGAGAGAGAGAGAAGGTGAGAAAGCAAGCCACCAGGTCCGGGACTTGAACCGTGGTCAACCATGTGGGAGTGTCCAGCACCTTAACCACCATGCCACCTGCTGGTCCCCAAAATGCCATCATTTCTATGTGTTTTCTTAACTTTAGTTAGAAAATGCAAGTGTTTAAAACTAGGTTTGTTTTTCAAATTCAAAAAATTAAATTTAGTATCTAATACATCCAGTAAAAAAAGACATCAATACAAAGTGAGTTTTATTTTTGCTCTTGTTTTTCTTTTTTTGTTTTGTTTTGTTTTGGCTATTGAACTGAGATTTTTGAAAAGGGTCATAGAAATGCTCAGATCCTAAATAGCTATGAATGAAACAAGACTGTCTTTATAACAAAGCCAATAACAAATTAATTTCAGGCACATTTTTTATCACTTATAAAAAATAAGCTATTGTCATTTTCCTCTCTGTTTTAAAATCTGGAGATTAATGAATTCTTTATAAACAGATTTGGAAAGGAAAAGTAAGCCCATCAGGACAGCTTCACCTAGATAAATTCAAGAGAGCTTTGTTTCTAATATAGAAGATGCAGTTTTCCATCCTATTTTGACTGCATCAAAAATTTAATATTGAAAAAATGTAAAAAAATTTTCTAGCCAGAGAATTTCAACCAAGCTGTATTAGAATTCTGCAGTGGTTATACAAAGTAAAAATATTCTCTACAACCAAGGCAGGAACTGATGATCTATTCAATGCCTAAAAGTCCTTTGATGACAAAAATAAATAAAAACCCTCTTCTGGACAATTATTTGATTCCCTTTTTTCCAAAGTGAGCCTCCGCCCTAAATTTCCAACCATAATACTTAATTTGGCAAGGGGACAGTGACATCAAAATGCATTTTTCCCATGAATTAGATTTTTTCCTATTCTTCATGATATTTATGCATGCCAAATAAAAATGACTACACATGAATTAAGTAACAAAGGTGTCTTTTCTTTCCAGTAGCACACATTTTATTAATAAGTATTTGACCTAACAGAGTGAAGAAAAAAAATTAAACTGGTTTCTGGAAACAAAAGCATAACCCATCTGAAGTAAATGATATATTTCAAAGTTTCAATTTCTTATAGCATCTTAGAACTTCATTTTCTCCCACCCCCCCCAAAAAAAAAGGAAAAAGGAATTTCTTGGAAAAAATCATTTAGCTCAGGTGGAGAAGCAAAGGTATAGCTATTGACCTAAGAATGTCTCCAACCCAGGCTTAGGAATTCAGTTACTGAATGAATCCCAAATACTTCAATACTGAAGTCAAATGGTAAAGTCTAGAGCAGCTGTCTTGTACTTCTGACTTCAAGGCATTTTGGATTTAAAAAAGGCCATTTGAAAGGGGTTACCACACACCTTATGATCTCACAGAACTCAATGTTAACATCATTCACCAGTTGCCATACCTCTGAGGCCCAACTTCTTCACAAGCATTTAATGGTATGTTAAGTTAGAAAACATTATCTCATTTTTTTTCTCATCCCAGGTATAAATTCTTCCCAACTATCTTTTCTCATTTCCAGATGTCTAAAAATCCCATTAAGACTTAGGGGTGGAAGGACCAGCAGATGGCGCAATGGTTACATTGCTGGACTCCCGTGTAGTCAACTGAGGTTCAAGGTTCAAGTCCTGGACCTGGTGGCTTAAAACTCATGTAGGGCACATGTGCACGCATGCCCAAGACTCAAGAGAAGAATGGAGGAGAAGAGATTGTGACTGGCCATCCCCTGGGGGGGGATGATTTCTCACTGTCTGTCTCTCTGTCTCTCCTGCGAGTGCACACACCCTCAAAAAACTCTTAAAAAAATAAATAAAACCTCTGAAAATTGTGTTTACAACTGCCATTATCCTACTAGTATTCAGTTTGCTTCCCATGTGTATTTTAAACTTCAGTTTAGAGTCTCATATCTGGATGTCCTGAGAGCTCCGATGCTTTCATTGCTGTGTTAGTCTTCACCAGCTATTTTATGGTTGGGTTGTAGGAGGCATGAGCCGCAATGATGGTCCAGCTTCTTCTTCCCACCTTTTCCTACTTCTGAATCCCTAGCTTTGGCCCAATAATGCTACCAGATTTTTGTCCACTCCAAAAAAAAAAATTATCTCTGGGACTTCAAATCCACATTTCAGGATAGAAGGAACAAGGGTGTGGCTTCTCTTTGATACACGTGTCCTCTGGTGAGCCCTCCCTGGATTCCATGTAGGTTTACTGGAACTGAGATAGTCTGCCTAAGTAGCCCACCAGACCCTCCCTTTGTCTAGAGCAGCACAAACAGGTCTAAAATAGTAAACTGATTTTCTGTGTAAGTAGACATACTGTGACCTGTTGGGCTCATAGTTTCAAGAATATATTGATTTGAGATAGAGAGTGTGGTATACAAACATAAATGCAAATGTGTGTGAAGTCTGGAATTTGAATAGTAAAATCACATTGAGTTCTGACAGCCTGAAATATGGCTCTGTGAGGATGGCTCTGGAGAGGGTAAGATGAAAACAGATATATCACACTTAGCATTTATTACCTTTGGTCTAGTCATGCCAGTCTAGAAGCCTAAATCAAATTTACTCCTTGATCTGTATAAATTAGAAAGTGTCAAGTATCTGTACAAAGTTTACAGAAGCTTATGAGAGCTCCCTAAGATTAAAAAAAAAAAAAGAAATCCACAAAGAAAATGCAAAACATATGGGTTTGGTCCTAGAAAAATGTCCTAAGAACTGAAGAAAGGGTAAATTTGAACAGGCAGAGCTCATGTGTGGTCCCATAGTCCAGCCTCATATAATTTTACTTGAATTTTAGGAGGCAGACCAAATGGAACTGGGGAGAAATTTTCCAACCATAACCCTGCAAGGAATGGGAAGCACAAAGAAGGAAGACGTGATGACACTCAAAGGGGAAGGGACATCCTGGTCACATGTGCAGTATGGCATCACCACATGTACCCTGGAGGGAAACAGTGAATTACCATTAGCTAGAATGTGGGTCTGGGTGCCATGGGACAGCTCTTGCAGACTGGCTCTTTCACAGGACAGTATTACCAATGGCAGCAGCAATAAGAGGCAACAGGATGCCGTGGAATTCACAGTGGCTTGTGGCACTTCCAAATAAGTAAGACACCTCGACCTCTGATGATTATGAGAGGCAAGTGTAGAAAAAAGAAAAGTGGACACATGTCTTTTATATTTCAGAGTTGAGTTCACAACTACTCACAGGACATCCTCTGGGGACTCACAGATACTTAGGAGAGATGATGAAGGATCCTGTAGGTCTGAAAGAGCATGTGGGGAGGAGTCAGAGAACACTCAGGGAGACTTATTGTGACTCATATTTTGCCTCAAAACCTGTGTGGTCTGAGGAAACACATGTTATATCCATAAAGAGTTGTCTATTTGTTGGTCAGAAACATATGTGACAAATATTGTGAGGTGGCCTATTTTCAACCCATTTCAAACCCCTTTATTCTTCCTTACCAAAATTTAAAATAAACATTCTCTTTCTCACTTGCTGGTAGAGGATGACCATGTCAAATGTTTTTGGCCAATAAGACTCAGAGAATTCCTCTCAGATGAGAATGACAAAGGCCTATGTGGAAGAAGATGCCGCCATTTACACTTGTCCTACTCCTTCTGTCTGGAATGTGATGGCTGGAACTGTTTTGTGACCATGAGATCAAAGGTAACACCGACAGTTGAAGGAGCCCAGTTCCTTGATGGCACCCTGGACGTCAGCAAGAACCTGAGACCATCAGTTTCTGTATTTTTTGGCATTTGAGAAAATCCTTTACTTATTTTATTACTATTTAGTTTTCTGTTAACTTGTATCCTATGAATTTGAGATTGATATGTTTAGTACATATTCCACTATTCTAAATAAAATGTCCCAGATTATGTAAGTGATAAAAATCTAGATTTCCTGTTTTTCAATTAGTCACAGGATGATATAGAAAAAAAAAAAAACCAACATTTGCTAATTCAAATTAGGACAAAACTAAAATCTTATAGAACCAACCCCATAGCACAGAGCCTTGTGCTAAGGAAGCTGGATCCCAAATGGCCAACTGTAGTGATCTGAATCCCAGCCCAGAGGCTTGAAGAAACCTTAGGTGTATGAGGGTACATGTCCAGGATCCTGACAGGGTGGACAAAGTGTTGTAGCATGACGATGTCCCACGGGAGGTGCTGTCTCTCTCTGTCTGGTGAGTAAGTGCACCCTACAGCAATTGAAGAAAAAAAAAGTCAAATGCTCATTTATTACTCTTGAAGTGAAAGTGATCATTTGAGAAACCAAACACAATCTTTGTTAATTTTATTGCCTTTTACTTTTCATTTTTGTATCAGGGCCATAGAAATGGGAATCAAGATCCAGTAGACAGTGGGACGGTTAAGGCAGCTGGATCACACGTGGTAGACTTTATGGTTTGAGTCCTGGACCTGTAAGCTCGAAAACACACCAGGCATATGTGCGTACATGCCCAAAATCCTGAGGAGAAAGGATTGAAGTTGACCATTCCCCTCTTTGGGGGGCAGTGCTTTCTCACTTTCCCTCTCTCTGTCTCTGTCTCCAGTGAGCTCACTTGCCTTACAGCATAAATATATTTTTAAAAAATGGTAATCAAAACATCTTAACATATTAACTGACTTGGCACTTGATACATTTTAGTTTCCATTCCTTACCTAAGTTATGAGCAACAATAAAGTTAACAAAATAACCTAGATTTAGAGCTAATAAGTTAGATAATACTGTGAAAGAAGTGAGCGAATACCTCAGATGTCAGCTCTTGTTTGCCAGTACTGTACTTTCACATTCACCAGACTATGTCGATAGTCAAAATTTTTTATTCATGTAGGCCTATGAAAGTGTATAGATATCTGTGCAAAAATATTCCTGGAAATCAAACATAAAGAAAACTTAAAAACTACATTTGGTTTGGCTGGTTTATCTTTGGCATATTAAAACTTGACTTTAAGCTTCTGTAGAGTATTCATTATCTGCAAGTGGGAGGAGTTTTGTTTTTAGATTAGCCCCACCCCCCAGCCTAATTTGTAAAAAAAAAAATGGGATGGTAGTTTTCAGACTTGTGCATTATTCAGAGAAAACAAAATGTATTGCCATCTTATTTTTTAGTGTCAGTAAAATCATCAAACATCCCTTCAGTGGAGATAAACGAAAGAAAGGGAGAAGTGGAAGGAAAGGGAGAAGCACATCCAAGAACTGGTGAGCCTGACTCTTCAGTGGAAATAGTGTCTGCACCTTGTCTTTCCATACGCTCTGATTAGGATAATATGATCCAGATGGCCACTCCAAGAAGATTCCTTTCATGAGGAAAGTTCTGGGTGGGGTGGATTATTGTGATCAATGGAATAAACTGCAGCTGGATGAACTCTAGGTTACCTTTGAGAATAGCTAAATTAATGATGATTACAGATTCTGACAAATTTCCCAGGAATTTTTCTAAAATGGCTGGTTAAAAAAAGGAAAAAGAAAAAGAAAAGAAAAGGTATTAGATCTTTGCATAGCAAGCAAGAGGATCTTTTTGACCTTTGTGCCTCGAGGTGAATTTGAGCTCATAGGGCTTACAGCAAGTGCTGATTCCTACCAGGTAAGCCCAAGTACAGCTGTGTAGGTTGTTTAGGGCCAGCACCAATTCTGACTGGTTGAGGCACACCCTGTAGCAATTGATAAATATTTTGAATAGCTCCACTGCTTTTTGGCAGGGATCATTGGCATTGATTAGATTGTCTTGGCAGAGTGAAAAGATGGGTTGAGTCAATCAGCCAGAGGCATCTAAGATGGAGTGGGAATGGAACTTGAGTTTCACCCCTCAGATAGTCACTGAGGGTTCACTGTGCACACAGCTCTACAGTAATTGCTCAGGTATTAAATCAATAATATCACATTTTGTTGCTCCCAAGAACTTAGACTCTCTAATGCCAGAACCACTCAGATGTATACCAAAATTGCTTCCCTGAGTGAATCCAAGTCAGTTCATTAATTTGTTATTCATTGCCAGCAATAGACAGATAGAGGGAGAGAGAAAAAGCATCTCCCAATAGGACGTGGCCATGCTACAATTTTTTCTCCATTTCTCCATATTGTTGGGATTTTGAACATGCACACACAGGTACCTGGTGTGTTCCTTTAACCATGTGCTTGGTTATGTGGAATCTGGTTCCCTTAACCTCTAGGTCACAGAGCTGGCCCTAATTCAGTATTTATTGATTGATGCCTCTTGCATGTTTGATACTCAATGAGGGACTAGACTTGAATGAATTTAGTGGGCCATGACTGAGTACAGTAATTTTTTTTTTCAAGAGAGAGATTTTTATTATAAGGCACAAACATTTACTAGAGAGACAGAAAGTGATAAATCTCTCCTCCAGGGGATGGTCACATTGCAACCTTTCTCCTCCATTCTCCTCTCGGTATCTTGGGTATGCACACACATGAACCCGATGTGAGATTTTTAGGCCACTGGGTCCAGGTCTTGAATTGAGGTCAGTTAGGTAGGAGTACAACTACATACTATTACACCATCTGCTAGTCTCAATTCTTTTAGGTCATTACATTTTAGAACACTAAGAGGTAATTAATGTTTAAATTTCTGTTTAGGAGCTCTAATGTACATCTAGATTAAATGGAAACATAATTTTGTGTTTTTAAAATATATGTATTTAAAACTGTCAAAAAATAAATTAAAAAAGGACTTAATGATAATTTGCTTAACTAATAGTTCTATTATGTTTCCCAGAAGTTCAGCCTCCTATCGAGAAGGAACCCAAGATGTTATAAGGGCAACTTCATAACTAAGGCTCTGTGAAGATATTTTTGGATAGTACCAAAGCTCCACAGAAGCCCAGTCACAGTGACACAGTGGCAACACAATGCTCTGCAATGCTGGAAGGCACATGGAAGATTAGGGTCCAGTTCCTGAATCTGTCTCTACACGCTGGGAGTCTACATGTGCCCATGATTCTAGCTGGCTAGGATAGACCAGAGGGAGAATCATGACTTGAGACCCTGTTGAGGGTACTTGTCTTTCTTTGTCATTGAAGAAAAAAAACTTTAAAAAGGGGGGCACAGAGTTACTCCTAATGTGGCCATGTTGGAGAAAACGAAACCAAGCCTTTAATAGTGTAATAGATACAAGTCAGCAGGTGGAATGATGGTTAGAGCACTGGACTTCCACATGGCCGGATAAAGTCCCGAACTTAGCGGCTTGCTTTAGCACATTCCATCTCTATCTCTGTTTCTCTCTGGTGAGTGTATAGGCCCTACAGAACCCTACAGAAAAAAAAAAAATAAATAAATAAAAATTCTTTAAAAATGTTGCAATACCAGCAGTTCGAGTAATGGCTATGTCACTGAACTCCCATGTAGCTGACTATGGTTCGAGTCCCAGTTCTGGTGGCTTAAACTCACACCGGGCATGTGTGCGTGTGTGCCCAAGATCCTGAGAGGAGAATGGAGGAGAAGGGATTGTGGCATGGCCATCCTCCAGGGGGATGATTTCTCACTTTCGGTCTCTCTGTCTCGCTGTCTTTCTGGTGAGTGCATGTGCCCTATAGCAAAAAAATCTCTCTAAAACAAATAATAATAAAAAAGTACTGCAATACATAATGATAAAACCTCAAATTCAGAAACTAATTGATGAGAATAATCGCAGAGTCTTGATATAATTTCCAACCCACTGATCACTGTATTATCTTGGGCAAGTTATTGTGAGAAGTAGCAGTTAATAGCAGAGACTTGGCAGTTTCAATTACTTGGTTTGAATATGAGGTTCATCTTCTGCTAACTTTGTGACCTTGAACAAGATACCACTTGTCCAAGCTCCACTCTAGTAGAGACAGTAATAATATCTATTTCCCAAGGTTGTTGCGAGGATTAAATATTATAACTGATCCTGTGCCTGAAACAATGAAATACTAAATAAATGTTGTGATACATGCTACATGTGACATAAAAGAAAAAATATGGATTCTAAATATTGGGTGGAAAATCTCAAAAACTGTATTTACAGATGAAAAAATGTTTGACTAGAATACATCTCTCCAAAAACCATTAGTCTCCTATGCATTTATGTTTGTTTGTTTCTGATGAGATATTATTTGCTAAGTTGGGAGAAGACATCCATTGGAAAGTGTGGAACTGAGAAGAGGCAAGAGAGGAAAAGAAATAAAAGGGAGGGACCAGCAGATGACACAATGCCTATGTTGCTGAACTCCCATGTAGTTGACCAGGATTCAAGTCCCAGACCCAATGGCTTAAAATGCACACTGGGCACTTGTGCATGCATATCCAAGATCCCGAGAGGAGAATGGAGGAGAAAGGAATTTGGCATGGCATCCACCTTGGGTGTGATTTCTTGCTTTTTGTCTCTCGTCTCTTCAGCAAGCACATGCACCCTACAGCAAAAATCTCTCTAAAAAGTAAAACCGAAAGAAATGAAAGGGAAACCACACATTATGAAAGCAACTTCTATAATACATTCATGAACAAATAAAAGCGGCTTTCAGCCGCTTTGTGTCCAACAGTACCCTGTCATATTAAGAAGGACAAATTAGTTCTAGAATTAAAAAAAAAATAAGGAGCAGGGGAGGAGGGGGATAACTGGGGATACTTTTTAAAAATATATTATTGTTAATATAACTGATTTTTATAAATATTCTAAGATTTTACTTAAATTCCAGAAATGAAATGGTTGGATTTAAATGAAGAATTGCAGAAGATAGTCTTCCATTAGGCATGTTTGTTAATTCAAATGTGTGTAATAACATTAATTATATTGAATATATAACCATAACTACAATATACAACATAGGTTATATCACCAATTATGTATTATGTGATATTTCATTTCTATGAAGAAATTATATTCCCCAAGAAGACTCCTAATACTTAATAACTACATTCCCACAAACCTCTACCCCAGTTTCCTACAAAAACATGCCTTTAATCCATAGGGATCTATAATCAGGTCATCAATGTACCTAATATCTGCCTGCTGGGTCATTGATTCAAGTCTATATTTTTCATTCTAATGATTAGCATGATAAGTATGGTCTAATTTTTAAAAACTAAACACAAACAAACAAACAAACAAAACCCAGATATCCGAGAAAATAAAGTCTATGGAATATTTACTAGAGAAAAGCAGTATATATTCACTACATGGTTCTGATCCTCAATCTGTCATGTGTTCTGTGTTAACAGATAAATTACTTTTTTGTTTTTTAAAAAAGAATTATTTATTTTATTTTATTTATTATTATTATTTTTTAATTTGCTACAGGGCACATGTACTCACCAGAGGGGGAGCAAGAGAGAGAGAGAGAGAGAGAGGGAGAGAGAAAGAATGAGAAAGCAAGATGCCAGGTCCAGGACTCAAACTACAGTCAGTTATGCGGGGAGTCCAGGACTTGAACTTGCTGGCCCTAATAGATGAATTTCTTTCTTTTTTTTTTTTACATTATTTATTTATTTGTATTTATTAATTCATTTATTTTAATTTGACCAGAGACAAAGAGAGAGAAAGAAATCCTCCAGGTCCAGGACTCGTTCTGGGGTTGGCCATGTGGGAATGTCCAGCATCTTAACCACCATGCTACCTGCTGGTACCCCAATAAATGAATTCCTATTAGTGATATTGATATTTCAGGTTAGAAAATTAAGCTGATCACCAAATAAAATGAAATAGCAAAGTTCGTGATGTGGATTATCTCAAAAAATTTAAAAAAAGATTATCAAAAACACAACTGAGATTTTGGTGAAATCATCATAAGCCTAAAGTTTCCATGACTTTGTGATACTAATGCCTGGATATAGAAGGGCTGGAAAATAAAAATAAATGTGTACACATTTTGAAGTATTTATTCAGTAATGTGAAAATGTCAATATGCTAAAGATGTCCCAGTGGAACATGATCTTTTGTCTCATTCACTTAAATAAACCCAACTCCCTGCATAAAATCTATGCATTTTCACACATTGATATTTCTTTTCCTTTATTATTGGGAACCCTGGGCACAAACAATACAGACTCTGTAGTGCAAGGTCCCATTTCACGTAACTCTTTTATATTCTCTTATGGTCTAAGGACACATGGATTTACTTGATTTAAGCAAATGGTCTTCTGCTTAAATTTAACAAACCAGCATGAAATCTACAGCGTTCACTAGCAAATGAAGACAGATGTGAGAGAAGGAAAAGCCCTTTCCTGGTTCTCATAAAAGCTCTCAAGTTGCAGGCTGATGGCATTTTCTCCTTAAAAGGTATCAGAATTTAAAATTACAGAAGTTTGCATAGTGGGAAGTTGCATAATTCTTCTCACAAGCGTCTGCAAAACATTTGCCTCATTTTCTCTCTTTGGATAATCTCTAGTTTGCTATTACATTCAGTTTCAATTGAGTTTTTCTCCCCTTTATACTATTTCAACTAAGGATTTGAACAATGTAGGAAAAAAATATTTTAAAGTTGGGAACCATAAGGTTTTCTTTTTAAACGTTTTGTCACTTGGATGGAACATGTGAGTAGTAATGAATCATTGTAGCTTTCCAATATGTCCTGAAGCAGTGGTAAGCAAGACACTAAGTTAATCGTGGAGCTGCTTTTAATTTGAGATAATTATATCCTCATTTCACAGTAGTTTTCTCCTCACGTCTTTCTGGCCCTTAGCAGAAGTTGTGATATTTGAAACTTGCTCAACTGCGGTCCTTCTCCAGAATTCTGTTAAGAGGTCACTAACGGGAAAACAGAATTTGAACAGAGCGTGAGACCCTGACCTGGTTGCATACGTATCTGGTCCACTTTCTACAGACAGCTAAAGTTCCGAGTTAGCATTTTTCTTTTTCTCAGTCTTCTGGAGCCTTTCCAAAAGAATTGAAATGAAAATAACATCATACGCAGTCATGTGATCCTCGAGACAGAGAAGGGTAGTACACAGAGGTCACCTTGTGGACCCTGAGTTCTTTATAAAACTGAATTTATAAAGGACATTTGAGTTCTAATAGAAAATGCAGACTAGAGCCCACTCTTTCATTTCCACAACTCCCCAATACCGTAAAATCACAGATTTTCTTAAAATCGTTTCTGTTTACCTTTGACATCTAAGTCACTTTGAACCCAAGTTTTAGCTTGATGATCAGTCTGATGAACACCCAGCTCTCCTTACTCCTCTCATTCTACCTGTTCCTGATACCATCATCCCAACAAAATAAAACACAAAATCAATAGATGACATAGTTTCTGCTCATGCCACACCTAGGAAATGCAGGTAGATGAGTTTAGGCATATGGAGAACAATGGTATAAAGTTTGAGACTGGAAAGGAGACACAAAAGAATCCTTTTAAGTGAGGGAACAAATACATACCAAAGCCATGAATGGGCTAGCTCCCAACCATGTGTCCTGTGTATGAAAGTGTGGCCTTACAAATCTCAGTAAGGCACCCAACTGCCACCTAGTTTTAGACTTCTGCAGGGTGAGCTCTCTAAGTCCCTAGGAATGGCTCTTACAGGGCAGTCAGAGCTCTGCTCTCTGCAGTCTGATGGGGAAAGAGATTCTTGGAACCGGTGGCAGCACCTTTAATCCAGGGAAACCAAATTTTTTTTTAAAGATTTTTGCTATAGGGCATGTGTGCTCACCAAAGAGACAGAGAGATAGAAAGTGAGAAATCATCCCCCAGGGGGATGGCCACACAGCAATCCCTCCTCCTCCAATCACCTCTCAGGATTTTGGGCATGCATGCACACACACCCAGTGTGAGTTTCAAGTCACCAGCTCCAGGACTCAAACTGTAGTTGACTACATGGGAGTCCAGCAACATAACCATAATGCCATCTGCTGGTCCCAGACAACTAAAATAAAAGGGATTCAGTGCGTTATACTCTTGCTTTTCTTGGAATCAGAGGAAAGAAGGGAAGACTAAGCAGTTAAGGATGTGAGTCCGGAGAGTCCAGATTGGAGGCATTTCTAAATGTAGACACGGGCCATGCACAGCTGCCTTTGAACTACCAGAATCAAGAATTTAATCTGAAAGAAGTAATGCTTTTTTCTAATGTGTGGTTTTGAAGAACAGGCAGTAGAAAGGAGTGTTTCTTTACTTAATCTATGTAGAAGGATACCATTTCATGCACTCTTCTCTTCAGTTGATTTTCTTTTTTATTTTGATATAGGAAAGACAGGGAGGTTCTTGCTTTAAATACAATCCTCATCCCATCTCCTATTCTGATACCTTCTTTTCATGCATGACTTGTAGCATATACCTGGATGTAGACAACCAATGAAGTAGAATTATCAAAAGGGCAATTTTCTAGAGTCAGAAAAAGAAAGAGACTCTAGAGTCAATCTTCAAGTTCTGCCATTGTCTAACTCTTCATACTCTTTTGTTACATGGTGCATGGTTAAGCAGAGACAATTGTGTTTGTTAACAGCATAAAAACTGTGGAAAGAGAAGAATTTATCATGGCAGTGAGGCACATGGTAGTGTGTAAGTTGCTCGAGGTTCGAGCCCAAGTAATTAACAGCATTATTCACTCAGTTCTATGAAAAAATCACCTCTACCAAATATAGACACTGATGTAAATATTTTTGGTATTTCAAACTGCAGTACCCCAGAGTTACCATACTTAACCTTTGGTGGAATATCACCTCTTTTGTGAAGTGGTTAAAAACAGTGGACCCTCTCCCCTGACCCTCAAACACATAGACACACAGGTATGCACAATTTTGCATGCAGTTTATAGGAGGTCCCAGGCCCTGGAGCTGCTGAACATGCCATAAGTTAAGACTCTTTCTCCAGAGAAAGCTTCATAAAGCTTCTTGTGGGGTGTTTATAAAGGTTGGTTTGTTTGAGAGAGGGTGATGTCATAGCTTATAGCTTTGAGAGCTTGCCAGAAATTGAGATTTCCTTTTGTGGAGTGGCTTTTATATTCTTTTTTTATTTTTTTTTAATGGCAAGTAGTTCATAAATATTTGTTGAGTGATTTAAAAAAAAGAGAATGTGCAATATCTAGACCTTACAATTATATGTATTTGCCCCATATAAAAGGCTAGTTTAAAATAATTTTCTACACCTTTTGAACCATACTGGGGCACAGCTTTCTGAGGCTGCCAGTTCCAGGAGGGGATAGACTTGCTCACCACAGGGCTTGCCCTATGTGATATAGCATTAAATGGAGGAATGAATGGTTAGAAACACACGGGAAAGTCAGTGTAATAAGAATGCATTCACATTTTCATTAAGCTTTATCATTGGTAATATTGCCACCTGTGGGAAGAAGAATGACAAAGACATCTTTGTCCTAAATCTAGTAGTTGTAATCATGTTACCTTATAAGGAAAAATGTACTTTGCAGATATGATTTAGTTACAGAACTTGAGATTATCTTGGCTAACTCTACTGAGCCCAGTGTAATTACACAAAGTCTTTAAAGAGCAAAGAACTTTGCAGTGGTCAGATAAAGATGTCATAATAGAAGGATCAGAAAGATGCGATGTTGCTGACTTTGAAGACAGAAGAAGGGCACCATGAATCAAGGAATGTATGTGGTCTCTAAAATGTAATAAAGCAAAAGAAATGGATTCCCTTGTAGAGGTTTGAAAAGGAAACAGCCCTGCTAACACTTTGATTTTACCCCAGTAAGACCAATGTCACACTTATGACCCATGGAAATGTAACAACAAATGAATGTGTTTGTTTTAAGCAACTAAGTTTGTGCAACTAAGTTTATGTGTGTGTGTGTGTGTGTGTGTTTGTATTTATATATAAATTTATTTTAAAGAGGTTTTTGTGTTAGCGTGCATGCACTTGCTGGGGAGAGAGAGAGACAGACACAATGAGAGGGAAAATGAGAAATAGCCCCCTGGGGGGATGGCCTCCTCTCACCCTTTTTCTTCCATTCTCCTCCCTGTATCTTGGGCATGCACACACTTCCACCTGGTGTGATTTCAAGCCACTGAGTCAGGACTCAGATGGCTGTCAGCCACGTGCGAGTCCAGCGATGTAAACCACTTTGCCATCTGCTGGCTCCAGGGTGTAGTATTTATTACAGCAGCAACAGAAAACCAAAATATGCCCCAATAAAAGTATGTGATATTTAGGGATCAGTTGGTGTAATGACTATGTCACTGGACTCCCAAGTAGTCGACCGCGGTTTGAGTCCTGAACCCAGTGGCTTAAAACTCACACCAGGTGTATGTGTGTGCATGCCCAAGATCCAGAGAGGAGGATGGAAGAGAAGGGATTGCAGCATGGCCATCCCCTCTGTGGGGTGATTTCTCTCTTTCTCTCTTTCTGTCTCTCTCTGTCTTTCTGGTGAGCACACGCACCCTATAGCAAAAACCTCTCCAAAAAAAAAAAGAATGTGATATTTCTTCAAACACTGGCACTATCCTAGACACTTTACATAAATTAAGTTGATTCTTACAAATAATTTCATGCAAATACCAATATTAGCAGTTAGCAGAAGAGCAAATGGAAGGGATCTGCTCAACATCATTCAAATCTGTGTCAACTTAGGCCCAACACTACACACAAAAAATGACAATACATTAAGCTCAAAGGAATATTTATAGATTCTCATACCACTATGTTTTGTTTTGTTTGTGACAAGGAGAAGGAGCAAGTACATGAGGAAGAGAGCGAGAGAGTGTGAGAGACAGATATTTTTGACAGTCTGACCATGTCATGATCCTTGCTGCCTCAGCCTCCCAGTAACTAGGGTCCCAGATTGGGCCAGGAGCTGAACTGGACCACCCATACCTCCTCGGCCATAGGACAGTGATGCTCCCCTTCTTGTGTCCCCACAGTCTGGCTGAGGACACTATTTCTTAAAGTAGAACAGGTATACCTGCCACTACCTCCTTCAGACAAGGGAGATGGTACATGTCGGTAGTAATTCATCTGTAATGAAAAGAGAATAATCAAGAAAAAAAAATTCTCTGAGTTTTTAGAAATTAAAACTATTCCTCGCCTAACTCAAACCTTAGTTTATTGTTGGAGTAGCTAGAGGCCCCAGAAGTCACACGAAGCAAATAAGTACATACTCCAGTTCTGAGCAAAGTCAAAATGACATCCATTGTCGGGATCAGCAGTTAGTGTAATGGCTATGTCGTGGACTCCCATGTGGTTGACTGTGGTTCGAGTCTCGGGCCGGCGGGTGAAACTCACGCCGGGCGCATGTTCGTTCATGCCCGAGATCCCGAGAGGAAAATGGAGGAGAAGGGACTGTGGTGTGGCCATCCCCCGTGGGGGGTGATTTCTCGCTTTCTGTCTCTCTGTCTCTCTCTGTCTTTCTGGCAAGCGCATGCGCCCTATAGAAAAAAACTCTCAAAAAAAAAAAAAAAAAAAAAAAAGACATCCATTGCCAGTGTTTTCTTTGCTTCTATCCTGGAAAGAAAGACTTTTGCTTCCAAGCGGTGGAGCCCTTTCTTAAACTGCTGTGTAATTTATAGCTTCTTGCCCTGGCAAAAGGAAGGACACTGCTGTCCCAAGCCAGTAAATTGGTGAGTATAATTAAGGCACATTTGTGATTTTATTTTTCATCTTTAATCTGGCGCCTTTCTAAGAAAGGATATAAGTCAAAGAAGGAACGTCTTTGGATTAACTGAGAAGGAAATCTGTTATTTTTAAATGTTACCACTTTAAAGTATTGAATAAATATCAATAGAAAAGGACATTCACAATCATGATTTAGTTTCTCACTTGTGCGAACTCAGTACTCTTTTTCTGACATAGATATATGCAAATATATGCCTTATTTACTTATACAGGAAATGCTCTCCGATCTTTGATATACATGATTGATACATAAATAAATAATTAATAGATAGGTAGAGAGAATATGCTGTAGATGATTGTATTAAGAACACAGTGTCCTTAGCACATATTAAGTTGTTGGAAAGGTCATGACGTATTTTTCTGTTTTTCTGTGCAAAAAATGTGTCATGACTTGCCGGATGACCCACTAGTTTACATATAACTTATTTGACTTAATGGGATAGACAGATGTTACTGTTCAGAAATCTCTCCTTAGAAAAACAAGTGTTTCAAAGACTTAGAAACTGGTTTGATAAGCAGTTCTTTGAAAAGTAAAATACCAATTTCTGGATATTGCTATCATTTCATACAAGTTTTGCAATGGGTTTGCTTTTTTAGTTTCCCCAAGAAAATAAAACTGACAATATTAGGGACTGGTAATCTGAGTCAAACCCAGGCTCAATCCAATAGATTCTCCATGTTTTCCAAACAAACTGGAGTCACCGTCGGCCTCTCTCCTACGTCAGTACGTTCTGCTGGACGAAGTTTATAGCATCACAAAGAATGAATCACTGCTTTATTTATGTTCTCTCTCTTGCTATCTCTAGAGAACAAACTCTTTTGGTAGACTGCCCACTACTTTTTCATAACCTTCTCCACCGCCTCTCAACCACACTTCAGCAAGCACACATGACAGCCATTGCCATGACCAGCCTTGCTCTCTTTCAACACAATGGCAGCTACCTGGTATCACACAGTCTCCATGTCCTTATGACTACTGCTTTATAAAGAGGAAGATTTCTTCGTGCAATTTTTTCCTAGCCACTTTTCAAATGCTTAAAGTATTTTTAAATGGCAGCTTTAAAAAACACGTATGAGTAGACCAAATAGTGGTACAGTGTTAAAACACAACATTCTGCAATGCTGACCTACATGGAGAGGTTTCAGGTTCATGTCTAGAGACTGCCCTGTGTATGCCAGACCTGTGTGTGCCCATGAGGGCTGGCTGAGCATGGAGATGAACTGTGGCATGCAAACCCCACTGGGAGTGCCTCTCTCTCTCTTTCCTTCTCTCAAGATAAATAAACTTAAAACACACTCACTCAAAAATAATGGACATTTTATGAGAAGAAATATTATCTCCCCCAGATTCTGACAAAGACCCGTAGGTGCTGTGAAGAAGCTGAGTCAAGGTCTTGGGACCAGCAGTTAGCATAATGGCTATGTCACTGGACTCCCATGTAGTTGACTGTGATTCGCGTCCTGGGCCTAGTGCCTTAAAGTTCACTTTGGGCACGTGTGCGTATGTGCCCAACATTCTGAGAGGAGCATAGAGGAGAAGGGATTGCAGTGTGGCCATCCCCCCTGTGGGGAGATTTCTCGCTTTCTGTCTCTCTGTCTCTCTCTGTCTGTCTGGTGAGCGCACACACCCTATAACAAAAAAACCTCTCCCAAAAATAAATAAATAAATAAATAGAAGAAGAAGAAGAAGTTGAGCAGAGGTCATAAAACAGACTATGCTCCCCTCATCAAGAAACCTGAAGGGGCATAATGGCTACATTGTTGGACTTCCATGTAGACCACAGTTCAAGTACCGGAACCAGTGGCTTGAAACTCATGCCAGGTGCATGTACATGAATGTCCAAGATCCTGATAGGAGAATGGAGGAGAAAGGATTGAGGCCTGGCCATCCCTCCTTTGGGGGGGGAGGGGGGAAGGGGGGTGATTTCTTGCTTTCTGTCTCTATCTCTCTGGCAAGCACATAAATGAACCTTATAGCAAAAACCTCTCTTTAAAAAAGAAAGAAAGAAAGAAACCTGAGGGTTTGTATGAAGACACTGATGAAGAAACACGTAACTCAAGTGAGAGAAAATTATTTTTAGAAAAAAGACATCTTCCTGAAATAAACTATGGGAAGTCCCTCATGGAATTTTGAGGGGAAAAGGAGATCCACATGTAGCTTCTAGCAGCCTTAATAAGTGAATCTAGGGACCAGATAGCATAATGGTTACGTTGCTGAAATCCCACATGACAGACTTGGTTCTAGTCTTGGACCCAGTAACTTTAAACTCACACTGAACATGTTTGCATGCCTGCCCAAGGTCCCAAAAGAAGACTAGAAGAGAAGAAACTGTGGCATGGCCATTCTCTCAGGAGTTATTTCTCTTTTTCTGTCTCTCTCTGTATCCCTGGTGAGCACACGCACCCCATAGCAAAAAGCTCTCTTAAAAAAAATGTGAATCTATTTCAGGGAATAACTGATAAGTCACAGTCAAATAAATTATCCTCATCTCTTGAATCCCAGCTTCTTTCCCTGACCCTTTCTTAAGCAATTCTAGAGATTTGACCGAAGAGATAAGTCAGCAGCACTTTCCAGTTCTGATTTTGCTGGCCTTTCAGAAGAATTTGACCCTGGATCATCATTCTTCTCCTTAAAAGTATGTCTTCACCTGGCTCCTAGAAAGTCATATTCCTGGTTTTTCTTCTACTTACTGGTTCTCTTTTCTCAATCTCCTTTCTCTAATCTCTAAAAGTGGTCTCTTCTGTATCTTCACTAACTCTCCTCATGAATTCAGTTCCCCTTCCAGTTTTAAATGCCATCATTTAGTTGAGGGCTATCAAGTTTATTTCTCCAACTTAGAATTTTCATCTGAAATCCAGACCTCTATAGCCAATTACCAATTAGATTATCTCCTCTCAAATGCCTAAAAGCATTTCAAAATCAAGATGCATTAAACTGAATTCCTTATTTATCTCCTTACCTTCATTATTACTACTCCTAAAATGAAACAAACAAACAAAACACAAAACAAAAGATCATGTTCTTTGTCACTTTTCCCATCTCAGGAAATGACAATTTTTTTTTTTTCTTACGGTCCCAGTCTGAAATCTATGCAGTTATTTTTCACTCCCCTCTTTTTATTACACTTCACATCTGATTATCAACAAGTACTATAGTCTCTACTTTCAAAGAATATCCAGTACCAACCACTGTTACAACTTCTGCTGACACCATCCTGGCCCAAGCCCCCATCATCTGTCACTTGGATTATTACAGTCACATATAAATAGGTCTTCCTTGACTTCTGCATTCCCCTACTCTAGTCAAGTCTTAATTTTGCAACCGGAATGATTATATTAAAATATAATTACAGTCACTCACTTAATGATCTTCTTGCTTAAAAGACCACTAAGACTTTAACCAGTCCTCCCGTGCAGGGAATCCCCTTTCTCAATCTGTGCAAATCTCGTGAATCCCCTTCCTCAGTCTTTGTCTCTTTCCTGCAGTTAGTTAATTAATTCATGTAGTCATTTGCTACACGAAGTGTTCACAATCATGCAAGAGTACAAATTTAATTTATAAATTTGCAATTTATTGTGTACTCATAGCGCTATTCAGAATTACTAAAAACAATGACACCAGATTTATATTATTGTGTTGTGGTATGTCATGTCATCTTTTGGCACTTATCTAATGTAGGTTTTTGGATAAAAATACTTTACTCTAGTGTGGTGTAATGTGATATCTACTAAAAAACGCATACCTTATGGTGCCACAACCCATCACAAGACATTACCCTTAAGCTACTTGCTCATTGACCAGTTCACTTAATGAACTAATCACAGGAATGGAATTCAGTCCTTAAGTAAGGAATGCTTGTAGAATCCTTTCACCTCTTTGGTCAAAATCCTTTTTTCCAACTAACTCAAAGTACAAGCTAAAGTTCATACAATGTTTAACAAGGCTGCATGTAATATGAACACCATTTTCATTATTCCTAAGATCTCATCTTCTGTATTCCTCTCCTTTTCACTAAGCTGTGGACATACTTGCTGTTCCCCAAGCATGCCAAGCATGTTCCCTCGTCAGGGTCTTTGGCGTCACTCTTTGACTCCGTCTAGAAACTGCCTCTCCCAGATATCGGTATGACTCACGCCTCTCCCTTCTTCAGTTGTTCTTGTGTCATCTTAGTTATCTTAATTAACATTACAGCCTTCCTCTCTACGTCTCCCATCTTGCTGTATTATTCTCTGATCCATCTAATGTATTCTATGATTGAGTTACTTTAAAATATGAGCCTCATTAGGAAATACATTGTTGACTCTTTTATTCGCTACTATACTCTAAATCTCACTCTGGTCCCAGTGCTCATACATGATCTGGTCCATAGTAAACTCAAAAAGTACTAATTCAATGTTGAAAAATAAATGTACCAGGAAACAAAGTTAGAAAATACATATTATTTCTTGATAAAATGTATGATTCATCCTATATTTGCTTCTGACCTCATGCATTATCTAGACCATGGTAGAAGCTCAAAAAACATTCATTGAATGTTGAAAAAATACATGAATCAGGAAACAAGATTAGAAAACAAATGCTATTTCTAGCTACAATGTATGATTCACCCCATGTTTGCTTCTCTACCTCATGCATTACCTGGTCTTTCGTAGGAACTCAAACAATACTTACGTAGTGTCATAAAATAATTAATCCGAAAACAAGATTAGTAAATAAATACTATCCCAGCTAAAATATATTATTCATTCTCTTACATGTTCACTTCTTTACCTGGTGAGCAAGCTAGGAAGGACAATGCTTGATTATATGAATATTCTTCTTTAAAGGCTAGACAGCATCCAGACCTGGGTAACCAGTTCTTGTACTCTCTCCCCACATGCCCCAAAGAGATCTTTCACGTTAAGAGTCTTCTTGTACCCAAGGCAAACACAGCTCCACCTTACCACACCAGCAATAGAAGAGAGCTGAGGAAGAACACATTTAATCTCCAATTCATATAAAAATCATCTTCCTGATTATATATTGTAAGACACATAAGATGATGCCAACAGGAAATCTGGGCACCAGAGTTCTTGAGTAGAACAAGGAAGCAGTGGATGATGAACCTGACAGAAAACAGATGGAAAGAAATGGAGATGTCAGTGTAAATGGCTTGAAAGTTTTATAAGTAAAGTTTTATTGCTTACTAATTCAAAGAATCAATTTAAAAGTTAATAGATCATTTGGGTTGTAGCTTTTGCTATTCTATAGTTTTAAAAATTAACATTAGGATTCTGAGATGGCTACTGAACTTTAGCTACGAAATATTGCTTTCAGTGCTTTCAGGGACTAAAAATGAAGACTTGCTGCTGAAACTTATCCCTCCAGATCCATTTCTAGATTGGTAGGGCAACCTCTGTCTCCTTGCCATCTCTCTCTGTTTCTCTGTGTCTCCCTGAGTCTCTTAATTTTTTAATTATTAATTTTTTTGAGGTAAAGTAGTCTCTAGGCTCTCAAACTCCTCCTTTAACTTGTTAATTCATGCCTTTCCCCCTCCATCTAGGAGAGATACAAACCAAAGCCCATTCTGAGATGGCTACTGAACTTCAGGTGTGAAATATTGATTTCACACGGTGTTCACGCAGTGTGCATACACATTGCATGGCTTTAATTATTTGTCTTTTAAAATTAAAATGTAAAATTACTTTATTATCTTCTTCCTTTTTCATTTATTTTTCTTTTCTATAGCTTTTTCTTTTTTCTTCTCCTCTTTTCTTTTCCTTTTAACTTCATCACTTGGTGGCTCAGCCTCCACACACTGAGTGTCTAGGTGGTCTAAGCGAACAGTATCCAACCATCTGATTACTAGTAGGGTCAGAGTATTTCTCAATTCCCATCAAATCTGATGCACAAATTGTGAAAAATGAAACAAGAGAGAATGCAGATCACCTCCTCCAGCACACCTCTGTACACTCAGATTGAACTTCAAGAATTAGGAAGAAAGGCACAACCCATCAGATAACCAGAAATCACAACAGGGGCACAAGAAATATGAGACAGACAGAAAGCAAGAAATCTCCCCTCAGGGGATGGCCGTGCCTCAATCCCTTCTCCTTCATTCTCCTCTCAGGAATTAAGGCATGCATGCACACACACTCAGCATGAGTTTTAAGCAGCTGGGTCCAGGACTTGAACCACGATCGACTATGTGGGAGTCCAACAATGTAACTATTACTCCATCTGCGGGTCCTCATAGATATACTTTTTTTTTGGAGAGTTTTTTTTTTTTTTTTTTCCTGCTATAGGGCGCATGAGCTCACTGGAAAGGCACAGAGAGACAGAGAGACAGAAAGCAAAAAATCACTCCCCAGGAGGGATGGCCACGCCACAATCCCTTCTCCTCCATTTTCCTCTCGGAATTTTTTGCATGTATGCACACAGGCCGGGTGTGAGTTTAAGCCACCAGGTCTGGGACTCAAACTGTGGTCGACTACATGGGAGTGCAGCAACATAGCCATTATGCCAATTGCTGGTCTCCCCCACCCCCCATAGATATACTTTCTGAAAATTCATTTGTTGAAGCTGAATGAGGTTGTCATGATGATGAAAAAGAAAACCAAGATTTCTATAGACTGAGACTTGCATTACACCTTTGCAGAGGAAATGGAAGAAAGAAGTGATGGGACCAGCGGTTGGCATAATGGCTATGTTGCTGGACTTCCATGTAGTCGACCGCAATTCGAGTCCTGAATCCAATGGCTTAAACTCACACCGGGCGCGTGTGCATGTGTGCTCAAGATCCCGAGAGGAGAGTGGAAGAGAAGGGATTGCGGTGTGGCCATGCCCCCTGGGGGATGAGTTCTCTCTGTCTTTCTGTCTCTCTCTGTCTTTCTGATGAGCGCATGCACCCTATAGCAAAAACCTCTCCAAGAAAAAGAAAGAAAGAAAAAGAAATGGCAATAAAGGAGGTAAAATTGGAGCCATGAGAGCTTCGTGTCTAGAAAGGTTTCTACCAGTAGGGGCCACTATAAATCACTGAATGACACAGAGAAGTTCGGGGTAGTCAAGACCTTAGGAAAAACGGACAACACCAGGGGATAATAAGGTCTTCCTAGTGGCCCTGACCACTGTTCCAATTCCCTATCTATTCCATATTTACATGACTGTTCCAACATTTTTAAAAAATTTTCCTGTAGTCTGGAACATTCTCCTTTTATCTGCACCCTCAATTTTGAGTCTATTTGGTAGTAACTTTCTTAGCTATCTGTAATTACCAAATTGTCTCCGAATTAGGAAGTCACAGGAATCATATAAAATCAAAATTCCAAATATTGCTTTTCCAAAATAGTTTCAAGTGAAATAGACTTCAAGGAAGTAGACTTAACAAATTGACAAGAAAGAACAAGTAGAACTGGAACAAAATAAAGCAACTTACTTTTTTCAGATGGAGTAGTTATAATTAGTGCCATGCTAAAATGTACTGGAGCCTGAGGCAAAAGACAAAACCTAGCAATACATTTTGATATTTTGTGGGTTGCTTGCATTAATTTTTATTTTAAAGCTGTGATATAAAAATATTATTTACTTTAATTACTAAAGCTTTTACTATCTCTTATATTTTTATCTCAGGGTTCTGGGGCACAGATTGGGGATGTATAAATTTTGGGGGAAGAGGGTAGAGGTTTTTGCCATAGGACACATGTGCTCACCAGAAAGACAGAGAGAGACAGAGAGACAGAAACCAAGAAATCAACCCCCGGGGGGGATGGCCCCACCTCAATCCACTCTTCTCCATTCTCCTCTTGGGATCTTGGGCATGCAAGCATAGGTGCCTGGCGTGAGTTTAAGCCCCCGGGTCCAGGACTTGAACCACAGTCGGCTACATGGGAGTCCAGTGACATAGCCATTATGCCAATTGCTGGTCCCATGGGGATGCATACATTTAATGGCAGAGAAGAAAATGACAATCTGACACTCAAAAACTGGTCTGGAAATATTTAGAGACCTGATCAGATGAAGCTAGTTAATCCTCTTCATAGCCTTAGCTGTCCTTTATTATTGTGTAATCCTGATGACCCACAAAGGATTGGACCAAGACTTGTCATTACAGGCAAACATTAAATAGGGTTTAGTTTCAGCCTTTCAAATAATTTAAGGCAAAAACCCTCTGTCCAATAAGGAATGAATTACATCAAGCAGAATCTCAGTGTCAAATATCTGGGGTAAGAAAGCACAGGGAAACACATAGTTGTGGAATTAGAGGGTGAATGGGTCCATAAAGATTAGTAATTGTAAAAGAGAGGCCATAAGTCTCTAGCCGTAAATACAAGTATAAGATTTGGGAAGAAAACGTGCTCACAGTAGATAGTGAAAGAACAAGTTGGTAGAAAGAACAAAAGCAAAATGTTCAAGAAGAAGCACAGAGTGAGCAAATCAAGGGGCAGGAACACTAAGTGAAGATGCACAACTTCCTGCTTCTGAGGTTGACAGTATGGCCACATCCATAACTCCATCCACTTTCTCTGCTTTTGATTATTGCGGGCATCTTCCCTTTTCTTGAACTTTCCTTCTTGAATCTGTTCCCAGTGCTCCGGATCCTAACTAGAACACCAGAGGAAAAGCAAGAAGGAAGATGAAAACAAAAGGTCAATGACTATGAGAATTATAGCTTGGAAGATTTGGGACAGGACAAGCTCAAGAGTCAATGGGTGGTGAGAGCAAGACGGTGGCTCAGTGATAAAATGAGACACTATGCAAGGCTGACCCATGCAAGGAGATTTCAAATGTGTATCCAGAGACCTCCCTGAACATGCTGGGTATGCTTGTGCTTGTGGCTGACTCCAACTAGGGGTGGACTGGGGCAGGAAGATCTTGTTAGGACTGCTATCTCTCCATCTCTCTATCTCTCCATCTCTCTTGCCCATGGAAGAAATAAAGAAAGACATTTTTAAAAAGAATCACTGAGCAGCAAGCCTTATTTAGAAGAAAGACATCTTGGAGTCAGCATGTGGGATAGTGGTTAAGGCACTGGATTCCCACGTGGCCGACTGCGGTTAGAGTCCTGGACCTGGCAGCTTGCTTTCTCACTTTCTCTCTCTTTCTCTGTGTGTCTCCCTGATGAGTGCATGTGCCCTACAGTAAATTAAAATAAAATAAAATAAAAATTAATAAATTATTTTTTTATGAAAAAGAAGAAAGATATCTTTACGTCAATGATAGAAAGGAAAATAATTAAAGTATAAAGCCAAGGATGGTTTGAAAGCAAGATAAAAGGGATGAGAGAATTTACATAGGATAAGATCATTCATTAACTGAGCGTTGGGAGGCCATGGGGTAGATTTGAGAATATGTTGGAAATAGATAAAACATTAATAAAAATGATCAATTTGCTGTCAACCTGTTTTTTGTTGGTGGGTTTTCACTATTAGGAATGAAAATTTTATGTAAACTTCCTGCTTTAGTATCATAACATCTCTGGGGCCAACAGTTGGCGTATTGGCTATGTTGCTAGACTCTCATGTAGTCGGCTATATGGGAGTGGCTTGAGTCTTGGACCCAGTGGCTTAAACTCATGCCAGGCTCGTGTGTGAGCATGGCCAAGATCCTGAGAGGAGAGTGGAGGAGAAGGGATTGCAGTGTGGCCACCCCCAACCCAGGGGGTGATTTCTCACTTTCTGTCTCTGTTGTTCTGGTGAGTGCATGCACCCTACAGCAAAAACCTCTCCAAAAATATAAAATAAAATCATAAAATCTCCCTTAATACATTCTTGTCTTTTGTATACCAGACTTCAAGTATTTTGTCTTACCAGACACCCAAAATGGGCAAGTTTTCCCTATTTTCTCTTCCTCACTTGCTACAGTCAAATGTGAATACTCTGTTTAAACATATCCCAAGCCAAGGTCTGCTGTCAGTGATTCATGTCATATCTTAACAGGGACACTCATATTCACTCGTAGTTACATCAGTGTTGATCTCCACAGCAGCCGTGCTATGAACAGGAGGGCAAAAACTGACCCTGAAGTGCGTACGACAATAACAGACGGTCAAGATTTGGCCCACACTGAGCACATCTACTTTTAGCCAAATAATTTGTTGATAATACACTTTGCCAGCTTGACGTCTAATGCTGACACAACTCAGGATAGGAACAATTATGGGAATCATGAGCTAAAACACAAATGTGAAAACAGAACATAAGTGAATGTAACTGTTCAGACCACAAGCCTTAGCAGTCAGCCCTACGGAACACAGGAAAATAAAACTTACAAGATATAACACTGAATATATGTGAATATACAAAAGAATTTTCAAGGAATATGAAAAGAGAGTACAGTCAAGGTATTTGAGACGATGGTTGAATGCCATAAATTACTGCAGACAGCTTGTTTATTGTTGAGGTTGCTAACAATGTAAATAATACATTAGTGACTTGCATTACCCTCAGGAGAGGATCAGTAACTTTGAAGGTCAGGGGAGAATGCTTGTTTTTCTCATGATGTTACTTCATCCGTGGAAATTATTTAACAGGTCCACTCTTTAACAATAAAAGGTACGAAAATTTCACTTCTGGAATATTACCTATCCAGGGACATTTTTGTATGAAATTACCTGTCGAACAGAATAATTCATAAGAAAGCACTGTCAAAATCAAAGCGAACTAAGAGATGAGAGTCTGCTGAGCTGAGAGACTAAAATCTAAATTCATTGCCATCCTAAGAGCCACACATATCTCTTAAGAATGCCATCTCATTAACTTTATGTTTTCTTTAGTAATAACAAGGACATCCTAAGTAATACATGGTTCCATTTGTTGCAGCAAAGTCAATAGAATACTCTATTATATTCTTTAAGATTAGCCTTGTTATTTTTAGACTAAACAATCACTCAAATTTCAAAAAGATATCATTTCACAAAACAATTGATCAGTCAACTATGCCTCATGTTAAATCAATAAAGATCAATTTAATATGGTAGATGTTTTCTGTTCAATGAGGTCAATAATTACATGTTTTAAAATAGAAAATATTAAAAATCATTTCAATAACACTAATATTATAGTATAGACTTTAACATTATAAAATACTAGACTCAAATATGTGATATAGTCAGAACATTTACTGAGAAATTTAATCTTAAAACCAAATACTGTGTGTATATTTTTTCTTTGTTTTTCTAGTCCTAACCTTTAGTTTCATTTATTCTCTCAATATATGAAACACGATAACATGAGTCTGAAAAAGTCGTGAGTCTTTAGTTATCTTGGTTTTTATTTATTAGAATGTACACAAACATTCTCTAAAGGAAATTTTTATGAAAAATTGGGTAAGTACCATTAAATATTTGATTCATTTTTTTATTGGTTGGCTGTGCTTGCAAGAAAGACAGCGAGAGGCAGAAAGTGAGAAATCAACCCCCTGGGGGGATGACCATACCACAATCCCTTCTCTTCCATTTCTCCTCTTAGGATTTTGGGCACGCATACACACGCACCCAACATGAGTTTCAAGGTGCTGGGTTCGAGACTCAAACCATGATTGACTATGTGGGAATCCAGTGATGTAACCATGATGCCACCTGCTAGTCCCAAATTGATTAACCTAGACAAAAATTGCTATCCTTATTTTGTGTTTCCCTCAGAGGCAAAATTTGGTCCCCAGTCCAAGGCGAAGTCTTAACAACCAGAATCATTCTATCTAGCAGTGAGGTGCTAAAAATGTGAAAAGGTTGTGTATTCATTGGTAAAATGTTGAAAAGGTGATTTCTATAGTTTCATTTTTTAATCTTTCTTCAAACACTAGGTATCTTTAACTTTGGAACCCTGCATTTATTACACTGAAATATTCTACTGTATGGCAAATATTGATGTGCATTTTAGCAACTGGCAGGTCAATGTGTTCAGAGAGGTAAATCACTACTCAAACCTTGATTATAATTATTTTATTCAGAATACCATATCTATAAAATCAGTATAAAATGAATTATATGTATAAGGAAGAAAATGAACTCATATCTGAAATATAAAAAATTGTGCAGCAAATTCAGATAACACTAAAGAGAACATTTTAAAATTATAAGTGAAGATTACATGATAGGTTGGTAAATTAGAATAAATTGAAATATGGAATTGGTGGAGTCTAACTTCTTTAGAAGTTTAATATTTCTAAAAAATGAGCTTTTATAAATTGAACCCTATCCACTTTAAGTCTTTCTACATATTGATAAACTCTAAATGTGCATATTTATTTTTTGCATATAACACAGAATTCTTTAAATTGTTCTTCCTCTTAAGAAAATCTTTGCAGATCATAAAAGAGAATATACAGTTGCTCAGGTGTTGGAATGATCTGCATGGTAACCCATCCATAAGTCACCCAAGTGGGTAAATTTTTTTCATACACATATTTTCTTAAACTGTAAGCTCAATGTTATCATCGTAACCTCGCTCAGCCCTGCATATGGACTATGCTGCCAAACTGAAATGTCCTTATATAAGCTGCTCATTTTGCAAATTAAGAAACAAATCTCAAAGACTGAGGAAATTTCCAAAGTCACTTTTAAAACATAAAGTCCTTTGGGATTAAAACTGAAATGTTCTACTACTTAGAGAAAAAATGTCTCTGGATAGACAAGGACAAAATTCCTGGAAAATAAATCTTAGTGAATACATTGAGGCTTTGAGCAACATACTGACACAACCCACGGCTTTCCAAAGAACCTTTCTGAAGACTTGTCCCACTAACAATTATCACTTGACAGAATTATTCTTTGAAACAACACCCTACCTGTGTCTCCAGAAGGCGGGGGACTTGGGAGGGAAACAACACATGTCACACAATTGAGATGTCTATTTTCTGCACAAGACTTCCTACATGTGAGGTCATGCTTAGGAAGTTGACTTTATTTATGTTTGCTTTCTGGTTATTGAATTTGTTACTTGAATGATGGCAGATAAGTTGTTTTCCAGAATTCTCTTTCAAGCAAAAATTCCACGTTCTGGGTTCTGAAGGTGAAACATGCAGAAGTGAGGGACTGGCACAGGAAGCCATCGTGGAAAGCGTAATGTTGAAAATAGTCATCCTACGTGCAAAGGAAAAATACCAGAAGGGAAAAAGCAGGCGAAGGACTCTTTATTCTGATTTGTATTCCTCACAGCTCCAGTGTGGAAAAGCACATTTAATAATACTTTTTGGTGGTAAGTCCAAGAAGAGAAGGGTTTTGGAAAGAGAGAGAATTGGCAAGACACAAGCCCTCCCAAGGAAAGGAGCAAGGAGGATAGAAAATAAGAGATAAGTATAGGAGGAAGATGAGAGTGCTTCAGAGAGCCTTAGTCTTAATCTGGAGTTCCCTTTCTGCCTTCCTTCTGGTGGCTTAGAGAAGTTTCATCAAGATATGGGGAAGATTTTGGATGCAGTAGGTCATTCCTCAAAGGACGACTCATCCTGCAGCTAATTAGGTACATAGTACATGGATTATCATTGCAGTGACACCAATTTTGGTGTGGTGGTAATGTCTAGCTTTGTTTTCTATTCTCTTAATGAGAATAAATCATCATCTGAAATAGGAAGTGGCTCTGTGATGTGGTGGAGAGTGGATTGAGCCTCTATGAGCAAGAAAGAGGCAATTCTAAGGATAGATGCTCAATGCCATCAGTTCTGGTTTTATTTCAAAATCAGGATAGTGCAGAGGATAGAAAACAGATATGGAAGAAATGATGCCAATGTTCAAGTGGCTGCATTACCTTGATTATATATTAATATGAACAGGTTACATAACTTCTGTTGCTACAAACTACTAATTTGTAAATGGGAAGAACCGACTATTCCAAGGATTTACTAAATTAATACATGTAGTGTGTTTAAAACAGTGCTTGAAATATATAATGTGTTCCAAATAAAGGTAGAATGAAACTAAAGACTTTCTTTCTCTCTGGAACTATTTTTCCTTTTTTTCTACAGTGAGTGTGCATTTGCCAAACTCAGAGAGAGAGACCCAATGAGCTATAGTAACTTTACAGTCCTCTATCCTCCATTTCTCTATCTGGTCCGGATTTAAGCCATTCATGTAAATGTGCTTGGCATGTTTTTTATGCCTCCAGGGTTGGAATTCAAATGGGGAGTTGTCCCTGTGGGGTTTGACTCCCTCCATGCAGCATGTAATCTCTGCACTACGAGGCCAGCCCCTCTCTCTGAAACACTACAGCACACTCCCGGTTCCATGAGCTCTTCAAGGGCTCATCATGTGCCCCGTGCTCTAGGTGGTTTTCCTTTAATCACGCTGAAAGGGCTAGATCTCCTGCAGGGTAGCACATTGATGTACCCTAAAACCAAAGTTTCTTTTTGGGGGTTACTGCTTCTCTTTCTTCCAAAGATCTCAAAGAAAGAAGAGTTGTCAAATAACAAAGAAATAAACAAAACACAGGTTCCAGAAGCTCCTTGTTTTCTCCTTATCTCCAGAGCGACATTTTAATTTTTCAGAATAACTTTGTAAGACCAATGCTTGATGGTAAGTGTACACATTAAGGCTAATCCATACATAGCTATTCTGACTAAATTAAAATGTATTTACCCTCTACTCAGGCTTTCTACAACCCACCTCTAGGGTAAGACATGACAGAAATATTTAAATAAGCAAAAATAAAGTAACTATCATAACATGTCTCTATTGTGCATTAGACAAAATTTCATTGAATAAAGCTAAATTTATCTCCAAGCCCAAGTATAGGTACTTAATATTTATTAGAACTTTTTAAAGAATAACTCCATGAATGATTTTGGAATATTACTTAGGCTTTATTTTTTCTTTTTCTTTTTTTTTTTTTTTTTTCTGACAGGGCCAGTCTTCTTACAGAATATCTTGAAAAGAAAGTTTTCTAAGCACTGTTTTCTATAAATTCTCTTTGAAATTTTCCTACCAAGAAAATTCCTTAAGACAATGTTCCTGTGAATAAAATTATACTCTGCCTGCCAAGAATCATCATTTTGGAAAAATAAAAAAAAAAATAACATCTTAGCAACAATCTTAGAATCGATAGAATATTCCAGAATATAGTTAATCTAATATATTTAAGTGGCTTCTTTCTAGTGATGGTATATGACTAAAGCATTAAATGACGTTTTTTGAAGATTATAAAGTCTTTTTTAGAGGAACTTTTTCAACTGTCCAAAGTAACTCAAATGTGTGTGTGTATGTATCTTGATATTAGGAATACTTCTATGCATGTTGATTATTTAAAATCAGTCTCAACCACTTGACTAAGAACTCAATTCCAAAATGAGCCCTGCCGCTCCATTTCAGTATACTCTTGATGAAGCTACTAAACCTTTTCAAGACTTGTAAGAAGAATTTTCATCTGCAAAATGGAACCATGAACAAGGTTGTTGGCTAATATGTATGACAAAGTCTTCTATGTGGTGCTTCTCCTATAATAAATACTCAGATGTAGTATAGAAATTTACATATTTGAAAATAACTGACTTCAAGCACAATCAGAAAAATCTTTTGGACAATTTTAGAATAAATATTGTGTAAAATAATCACTTGAAAAAAAACATTATTCTTACCCTTTAAAAGTTATTGAGGTCTTAACTGAGAATAGACCAGTTTTGATTAAATATAAACAGGTTTCAATTGGTGTCTTCACTTCAGACATTAAATTACATGTTTATGGTATTCATCAAGAGAGTATGAAAGCACATCTATCAAAAATTCATCACCAAACCTCAACCTTTAAAAAATATTATAAGCACTTATTCATTGAAAGGAATGGTTCTTTATTCAAAACTCATTATATCAGAGATGAGATTGTTGAATTAGCTTTAAGAGTCAGGCCAAATGAATGCGGGAAGAAGGTAATCAGAGAGAGCAGTTCATTAGCTCATGAGAAAGAGCAGTTAGTGCTGTCATGTCTGGGCTGAGACAGAGTTGGTCAGATTGTCCTGCCAAGGAAATGTCGTGGGGAGGAATTATATTGTCCGGGAAAGAGTCCTAAGAGGAATGCTCCTTAAAGTCCATGCTAGACTCTGCTATTTTAGGTATTAACACTATATGCCACTAGAAAGAAACTGTTACAGCTGTGCCATTTTGCCAGTAAAAGCCATAGTGGTCTCCCACCAGTGACATACTCTGGTTTGATTAGTTAGCCTGAAAATGTCAAGGGGAATGAGAGTTAGGCATCAGTTATTTCTAGTTTCCATGTAATTAGTCTCCTTCAAGCCCAGAATTTGGGATCTGTATTGGACTGTCCTGAAAGTTTCCCTCAAGTGTTCTCCACTAGCTGCCCAGGAAGCTCTGGATGAGCTCTTGGAAAGTGACGGACTTGGAGTCCCAGAGATGGGATTGGTCCTAGATTTGGCTGCTATTTGGAGGACGGGGTCCAGCTGAGTTTGAAACCTCTTGGGTGTGACAGTGACTGCAGTTCATCAGTGGGATAGACACTTCGAGTCTCTGGAATTGCAGTTGATGACAATCCATTCTGGACTGCCTAACGAGTAATCGCCCCAATTCCTGAGAGGTAGCAGCTGTAAGCCCACACAATAAGCATAAGAAAAAAAATGACAGCACCCCAAGTTGGCTCAGTGCATTCAGCTTTGTGAGAGATGCCGTAGTGTGCTATGTTTGAGCTTTAGCTTTTGGAAAACACCAAGAATCGTATCCAGGGATAGTTGGAAAGGAATTGCTATCAAAGCTTATTATGGAATGGAACTGAATGTGTGGGATGGAGCAAGTCATAAACTTCTCAAAACTTTCTAAGGCAAAAGATAGAGGTCTGGGAAATGTAGTAGGTTCATTGCTTCATGATCCTAACTGATGACTATCTCTGCCCTATGTGATGTGGCCTTGACACCCCACCTGTAAAAACTTGAACTGTATTTCTTTCCTCTTGAATGTTGGGACTCACTTTGGTCAGTATGCCATGTCAGAGTTAATGTGTGTGCCAATTCCTAGCCTAGGTCCCAAGAGGCTTTTGAAGCTTTCACTTGCTTTCTTGGAGCCTTGCCTTAGACAGAGAACAAGCCTGGGATCATATCCAGCAAAGAGTTAGTATAGCAGGCCTCAGACCGCTATCTTTGGAAAGACTTTCAGGACAAGCCCTCAGCTGGCATCAGAAAACTTGAATTTTGACAACGTCCCCACCATCTTCACTGATTAGAGTAGCTCACTGTGTGAACACTTTGTGAAAATATGGTTTATGCCAAATACCTGCTTTCTTTCTGAGATTCTGGGATTTTGGTACAAGTCAGACAAAGGGTGCTTACCTGAGCAGCCCCTAAAACAGATGCTGGCCATAAAGTTTCTAATGAGCATCCCTGGTGGGCAACATTTCCAACAAGTTGTTGCTATTCATTGTTTAAAAAAAATAGTCACTTTCTGTGCAACTTCACTGAGAGAGAACTCAGTGCCTGGTTTCCTCAAGACTTTTTATTTTGCCAATTTTGCTCCCTATCCCTTTTCTGTAATAAAGTTTAACCATGAGTATGACTATATGCTGAGTCCTATGACTCCTCCTAGAATCACGGAAACTGGAGAGTCTAGGGAATCTCTAACACGCAGGAAGGAGGGACCACCTGAAACAGTAATCTATTGTTATTTTTAACTTTCTTTCTTCCATTAGCAAGAGAAACATGAAGAAAGAGAAAGATAGGAAGGCAGAGAGACAAGTACTTCTCACAACACGATTAACTCCATCTTCAACCAGCTCTGAATCATGAGCATTTATGCAGCCAGCATGTTCTGGGAGGTCTCTGACACAGACCTAGAACGTTCCCATGTGGCTCAGTCTCACAGAGAGTTGTATTGCCACTATACCACCAGCTGGTCCCTAAAATAGACTATTTTCTAATATCAGATTAAAGATGGGATATTTGTGTCCTTATAAAGCTATCCTATCAAAATTTAGGCTAAATAAAAAGAATAATATTATCTACTCACTACTTTGTATTGAATCAAAAATGTGTATTACATATATAGATATAATATATGTAATATATATATATAAAACATATATATAATTTTATATTACTTTAAAATGGGGAGAAAGTGGCTAATATTTATCAATTAAATTAGTCATGAAATAAAATATACTCTAGAGCTGTGAAAATACCTGATGAATGCCATTAATATTTAGAGTGTGATAAGTACCACTATTATAAATCAAAATGAGAAAAATAATTTCAGTTTTCCTTGGAAGATACATTTGTTATGTATTTTTTAAATTTAGAAAAAGCTATTAGGTTCATAGGGTCTCATAAATTTTACAAGAACCTTCCTGAACATTATATTAATTAAGGAAGATAAATAGTAAAGTTCCTGGTGTCACCCAAATATGCCTTCTCAAAACTGAATCATTTCATCTAGATTAATTATGTTTACTAACTTCATTAATCTCAATGGTTCATTTTGATCTAGCACATTAGACATATAATTTTCCCCCACAGATATGTGAGATGATTTGGCAAACATTGAAAAGCACATTAGAGAGCTCATTTGGAATACATTTCAGATTAATGGAACAAATTTTAAATTACGGTGGCCTCCAAATATAGACAATTTAATATACTTTAGTAGATTTTTTAAAAAAAAACTGGATCTAAATAGCATAGACTGGATAAAATTTAGCTGAGTATTTTGGATATTCTACCTGTTTGTTTGTTTGTTTGTTTGTTTGTTTTCTGGAGAAGTTTTTGCTATAGGGTGCCAGAAAGACAGAGAGAGACAGAGAGACAGAAAGTGAGAAATCACCCCCCCAGGAGGGATGGCCACGCTGCAATCCCTTCTCCTCCATTCTTCTTTCAGGATCTTGGGCACACACGCACACGTGCCCAGTGTGAGTTTAAGCCACTGGGTCTGGGACTCGAACCACGATCGACCACATGGGAGTCCCGCAACATAGCCATTACTCCAACTGCTAGTCCCACTTATGGTTTTTTAATGAATTATTTTGTCTTTTTTTTAAAATTTATTTACTAAATGTCATAGGATATGTGTACTCACCAGAGAGAAAGAGACGGAGACAGAGAGAGAGAAGAATGCACTCTTCAAAGGGGCATGGGCACGCCACTATTTTTTTTCTTCCATTCCTCCTCTCCATCAGGATCTTGGGCACGCATGCACATGCACTCAGCATGTTTTTAAGTCACAGAGTCCAAGATTCAAACTGTGGGATCTGGCTCTCTCTGCACAGTAACTGCTATGCTATGGGCCTGTTTCAAATATTTATTATACAAACAACACCCTCTGCATACCTGCTTGGCAATCCAACTGAATGTTTAGTTGGGCATCAAATACATGTGGCTGGTTAACTCAACAATTAGTAACTCGTATTACTATCAGTGCTAAGGATTGTAATGTCTTCCTATAAAATCAAGTAGGCAGGAAGAATCTCTTCACAGAGGAATATGAGGAACCACCACATCAAAAGTAGAGACACGTGTGGCCTATCCTCTTTTCTTCAAGGCCGAGTCAATCGGATGCCATAACATTGGAGAGAGCAAGTGGCATTTCCCAGACAAGTAACGATTAAGGATTTTCACTTGAACCTCACACTCCTGTTACAACACCTCTGTTTCATCAGTTCATTCAGATTAGACATTCGAACACACAGGAAATGACTAGAACTTGATGAGATGAAGAATTTAGTAGATGTTTAAGCTAGTACTTGTTCCTTATTTGAATCAGTTCTTCTTTCTTGGTCTCAGAGCAATTACAAACAATAGTGTATATGAATTTACAAAGAAAAACATAATTTTACATCCTTGTAGAGAATCTTAAAAAGAAGAGATTTAATTTTTCACAGAAATCAATGCACATATTCAAGATAAGAAAGCTTTGTAAATACAGGGAAAGAAGTACAGGACCATGCAGTTTCTTTCTTTCTTTCTCATTCTCATTCTCTTTCTCTTTCTCTTTCTCTTTCTCTTTCTCTCTTTTTCTTTCTCTCCTCTCTCTCTCTCTCCCTCCCTCTTCATTTTCTCTTTCTATTCCTTCCTTCCTTCCTTCCTTTTTTCATTCTTCTTCCTTTCTTCTCTCTCTTTATTGTCATAGAGCATGTGCACTCATCAGAGCAGGAGAGAGAGGGAGAAAGCATCCTTTAATGATGCATGGTCACACCACAGTCCTTTTTTCTCCATTTCTCCATCCCATCAGAATTTGGGGCATACATACACCTGGTGTGTTTTCAAGCTATAGGAGTGAAATTCAAACTGCAGTCATCCATATAGGACCCGGCTCCTAATGCACAGGGCTTTACTACTGTGTTTTGGGGCTGGCCCACTATGTAGCTCTTTTCTGAAAGACGGGAAATGAGATCTGGAGTTATATTATTAAGATATAATGACATTATTGCATGTCAATAGAGTTTATACTCTAAGAAGCAAAAGGCTCTAATCAACTTCAGATGAACATATAACTACAAAATGTTGTATCACAAAGTGTGCATTAGCTCAAGATACAGAATTCTAATGGATTAAAGAAGAAATACGGGAATGCTCTTAGTTTGAGAAACACTCCTGGCTCACTCTCTTCTGATTCTCCACAGAAGTGACTCTGTTGTAAATGAGGGTTGGCTCCATATCGTATTGGTTACATGCTGTGCAGAGGGAGCTGGATCTCACATGGCCATCCAAGATTCAGGTCCTAGCCCACACGTGGCTTACATGCCAGGTGCACATGCACACGTCCAGGATCCTGATGGGATGGAGAATCTGAGAACAAAGCGGCATGACCAGGCCCTATGGTAGGGTGCTTTTTTTTTTTTTTCTCTCTTCTGTTTCTCTCTTGTGCTCACATGCCCCTGCCCTTTGGCATAATATAACAATAACAACCACAACAACAAAAATCACTCTTCTCCTGAGAATCATGAAGTTTTTCTTTTATTTTGTTGATCAATTACTTACTTAGGTATTTGGGAGGGTACTCATTTCAAAAGGTTAATTTAACCAAGGTAAATACTATGATAAATTTTATGTGTAAATGTACAGGGTGCTTTTGGAAGAGATTAACATTTAACTGGGTGAATAGTGAGCTTTGGGGGAGTAGATTATCCTCCATAATGTGGCTGGTCCTTGTCCAATCAGTGAAAGACGTGAATAGAACAAAAAGATGGACTTCCCTGCGCAAGAGGGAAATTCCCCATCAGAGGGCCTTGGACTTCTGCTCCTTTGGCTCTCCTGAGTCTCCAGCCTGTGGACCTACGCTGCAGGTTGGGACACGACAGACTCCATAGTTACGTGGGTTAATTCGTTATAACACACCTTTCTATTTATTCATTTACCATCTCTATACTCTTTCTATAAACCTGTGTCCACACACACTCACCCCATTGGTTCTCTTTGTCTGAAGATCTCTGGTTAATACAGATTGGGGCACCAAGCATGGTTCTAGAAAAATAGAATCTTAAGGATGGAAAACTCTAACTAATATAGTAAATATACATGGAATATTGAAAACTTTGGCCAGATCTTTGTGAAATTGAATAAAAATGGTCCTCAAAATAATGAAAGTCTTCAATGAATTCCATGTATGCTGCAGAGAAGATCACCAGCTTAAACTGAAAGTATAAATAGGAACAGGTAAGGTAGCACTGCTTTGTGTAAGGAAATCTAATATTGGAAAACTTGGAGTAGGGGTTGGCAAGTGGCATGGTGGTTAGGGGTGCTGGACTCCCACGTGGCTGACTGCGGTTTGAGTCCCGGACATGTTGGCTTACTTTCTTACTTTCCCTCTCTCTCTCTCTCTCTCTCTCTCACTCACTCTGTCCCTCTCTGGTCAACTCAAAAATAAATAAATAAGTAAATAAATAAAGTTTAATAAAGTAATTCTAAAAAAGAATAAGATTTGGAGTATTGAGTTCATTATTATGAGCCTTTGGTTTATTCATTTACCATCTCTATACTCTTTCTATAAACCTGTGTCCACACACACTCACCCCATTGGTTCTCTTTGTCTGAAGATCTCTGGTTAATACAGATTGGGGCACCAAGCATGGTTCTAGAAAAATAGAATCTTAAGGATGGAAAACTCTAACTAATATAGTAAATATACATGGAATATTGAAAACTTTGGCCAGATCTTTGTGAAATTGAATAAAAATGGTCCTCAAAATAATGAAAGTCTTCAATGAATTCCATGTATGCTGCAGAGAAGATCACCAGCTTAAACTGAAAGTATAAATAGGAACAGGTAAGGTAGCACTGCTTTGTGTAAGGAAATCTAATATTGGAAAACTTGGAGTAGGGGTTGGCAAGTGGCATGGTGGTTAGGGGTGCTGGACTCCCACGTGGCTGACTGCGGTTTGAGTCCCGGACATGTTGGCTTACTTTCTTACTTTCCCTCTCTCTCTCTCTCTCTCTCTCACTCACTCTGTCCCTCTCTGGTCAACTCAAAAATAAATAAATAAGTAAATAAATAAAGTTTAATAAAGTAATTCTAAAAAAGAATAAGATTTGGAGTATTGAGTTCATTATTATGAGCCTTTGGTCAACCAGCGCCTCTAGCTTTCCTCTGTAGGGAGTGAGAGTCCACTCTACTACCTTTGCTGCTCATTTGTGTCTTTCTAAAATTAATTAAATGGGTAAGGCATAAAATGACAGTTCAGCTGTTGCTTGCAAAAGTTTCTGACATGAGATTAGAAAGCAATTCAAGCCAATGATATATGACTTATGTTTTATTTCTCATCTCAAGTAACCTAGCTCTCTTTCCATTCTGCTCACCAAGAATAGCCCAAGCAGTGCAAATAAAAGTCCAGCAATATTAAAATGCTTATAATTTAAGGTTGAACCACTTTCTGTTATCAGTCGGAGAGCTGAGCTGCATTGTAGGAAATATCCAGTTCTTTGGGTCCAGGTCTCTCAGAGATCTACCCTAGGATACAGAATGAAAAACCACACATGTATATAATAGGAAAGGGAAATGTTTTATAGGAAAGTGAAGATTTTTAACAGAAAAGAAATATACCCCCATGTCAGAAATGCATGTGAGTGGGCAGCTGTTCGAGGACAACTGCAGGGGGAATGCAGTTAGGGGTTCCTTTTATTTGGGGATCTTGTTATGAATATTTAGGAGAGGAGGCCTGTCATTGTGGCTGGGTCCTTTGTTTGAATTTTCAGGCTTTTATCTGTACTTCTTTTCAGGTAAAGAATTTGATTACCTGCTTACACATGCCCAGTGTGAACTTCCAAGGTATGAGCAGCCATAGGGACAAATTGGCCCACGTCACTTTATTGCCCTGAGTGGGAATTATAATGTTGACAAAGCATGTCAGTGATGTGAAATGGCAAGAGGGAAGACAACAACTTTCCCCCCAAGTTCCTTGAAGAAAGCTGAGATAATAAATAAATAAAAATGAGATCAGCTTCCCCCTACAAGTTCCAGGAGCCAAGAGTAAGAAGGAGTCCCCAGAGAGAGTATGGTTATATCCCCTGGTAAGTTGTGATTGAGCCCTGCCTCGTCAGGGCTGCCCCTCATATCTGGCTGTTTATCTATGACATTTCTATTATAAAAAATAAAATAAAATTCCACTAATAAATCCTCTGTTTAATTGGAACAATTAAAGACCCTTGATTCTGGACAGATGGCAGCATTGATGGAGCCATGGTTGCTAGATCTCCATGAATCTCCATCTAAAACCAGATCCAACAACTTCACTGAAAATCCAAAATTATGTTCAGACCTTCCCAAGATAACCTCAAAACACTAGCAAGTATAAATAAATCTTTAACAGGATCAAACTCCATGATTTCAGCACTCATATAGAAAGGACGGGGTCAGGGGAGGCAGTGTCTACCTTACCTGAGAAGAGAAACATTTGAAAACAGCCAGCAGGTATTTACAGTAAAGCAAGAAGAGCCAGCTTTCAGACAGCAGTGGGAACTAGGAAAGGTGTTTCCCGAGTGTGATATCAGTGGTGCGAGACATTTGCTCTTAAATGATAAGTCCCTGAAGCTATCTGGCCATCAAGAATTGTTGAAATGCACCAACTCAGATCTCCTTTCCAGTACAGAGCACCCTACTAAAGAGAAACCGATAGGAATGACATATAAATTAAGCAGGGTGGTGAGAACGGAAAAGGAATGAAAAAGCCTAGATAAAAGCAGTAGGCCGACAGAAACAACAGTTCACAAAGAGACAAACTTCTGTAATTTTTAGCATAATTATAAGAAGACACCAAATAAGAGTTTTCAAGGTTACATAAGTTCTCTTTTTAAAATAAGTAAAAAAATATTTATTATTACTTTTTAAATTTGACCAGAGAGAGAGAAAGAGAGCAGGAAAGTGAGACATCAAGCCGCCAGGTCCAGGACTCAAACTGAGGTTGGCTATGTGGGAATACAGCGCCCTAACCACCACACCACTTGTGGCCCGTACATATGTTATCGTACACACTACTTCCTTTTTTAAAGTTTAGAGAAATTATGTTCACATTAAAAATGAGCAGTAGAAAGCTCTTAAAGTCAAATTTCATGCAAAGATATTTTGGAAACTTTTCTTTTCCCTGAGGTTTGTGCCATCAGATACATTGATGCACTGAAAAGAGGCAGAGAGAGGCAAAGCGAGCAACTGCCCCCCATGGGGTATTGCCATCTGCAATCATTGTCCTCTCAGAATGTGGGGCATGCAGACACACAAATCTGGAATGATATTCAAGCCGCCAGGTCCAGAATTTGAACCACTGTCAGCCATGTGGGAATACAACACCTTAACTACCATGCCATCTGCTGGCCCCATGAGAAAAAATTTTAAAGAAAAGCAGAGTATATCTTCATATGCAATGCAAATAGACTTGAAGGACATGCACCCCAAAATGAATCAAAACCAATCGAACTAGCTTGAAAACCAAAACTAGCTCAAAATGGGCTAGGAAGCTATAAAAATAAGTAAATAAATAAAAGACAAAATTGTAAAAAGACAATATAAGCCAGACACAGAACTTCAGAACTGAAGTGAGGGAGCTCAAGAAAATATTGGAAATAAAAAAATTTAGAATTAAAGACAAAGTTTGAGGAACAGTAACTTAATGACTAAAAGAGAAAGAGAGGTAAAAAAGAACAAAATTTAAAAATCTAAAATAAATGGAGAAACGGTAAAATGAATTTGGAAGAAAGTAACAAGTACTGACATAGACAAATAAGATTAAAATATGGACAACATTAATCTCTGAAGAAGAACTAAAAATAGAATAAAGCAAATACTAATATATACATATATATAGTGATAGATTCATACACAGATAGATACATACATAAATACACAAATGCATAACTCTCTCTATATATATTCATATACATATATATTTATATATACATATATACATGTGTATATATATATTTATAGATGTATATATGAGGGAAATAGTAGCTTTTTCTTAGTATTTTCATTTCTCTATTATTCATTAACATCATTAATTTTTTTTGTTTTTTGTTTGTTTTTTTGAAATATTTTTGCTATAGGGTGCATGAACTCGCCAGAGATGCAGAGAGAGACAGAGAGTCTGAAAACAAAAAAAATCATTCCCCAGAGGGGATGGTCACATCATAATCCCTTCTCCTCCATTCTCCTCTTAGGAATTTGGATATGCACGTACACTCACCTGGAATGTTTTAATATGCCGTGTCTGGGACTCAAACCATGATCTACCATGTGGAAGTCCAGTGCTCCAAACACCATGCCACCTGCTGGCCCTATCACTAATTTTGTATTGATCTCATCTCCAACACATTTGCTAAATTCCTTTTTTTTTTTTTGAGAGGTTTTTGCTCTAGGACATGTGCATGCGCCAGAAAGACAGATAGAGACAGAGAGATGGAAAGCAAGAAATCACCCCCAGGGGGGATGGCCATGACGTAATCCCTTCTCCCCCATTCTCCTCTCAGGCTCTTGGGCACGCATGCCTACTCGCCTAGAATGAATTTAACCACCAGGTCCAGGACTCGAACCACAGTTGACTACGTGAGAGTACAGCAACATAGCCATTATGCCAACTGTTGGTCCTGCTAAATTCCTTTTTAATCAATCTACTTGAGCATTCTATTTCAACAGCCACTAAAAGTGCTGATACTATCAAACTTATGTCTTTCTTATTCTTTTTTTTTTTTTTAAGAGTTATTTTGCTATAGGGCGTGTGCTCGCCAGGGGGGATGGCCATGCCTCAATCCCTTCTTCTCCATTCTCTTCTCAGGATCTTGGACACACATGCACACGCACCCGGCGTGAGTTTTAAGTCACCAGGTCCAGGACGCAAACCGCAATCAACTACATGGGAGTCCAGTGACATAGCCATTACGCTAACTGCTGGTCCCTCTTTTTAGATCTTATAATTTTTATTATACCTTTTTTTTAAAGGTATATATACTGACTAAGTCCTTTACAGCACTGTTATATAGATAAGAGTATAGTGAATTTTCTTACTCTGGTCAAAATTGAAATGAATGTTTTTAATGTCTTATGATTAATATTTGCAATATTTTTTGAAACTCTTTAAAAAGTTGAAGAAATACCTCTTTACCTCTAGTTTATTTTCTATTTATGCACTTTTATCATAAATGAATGTTAAATTTACTAAGTAGATTTTCCTGTGTCTACAATGATGATCACATACCTTTCCCTGTTTAATATGCTAATGTGTAAATATATGACTCAGTTTTCTGATGATAAACCAATCTTGCATTGCTGGGCTAAGTTGTCAGATATTTTCTTATTTACTGTATTAGCCAACTTGCAACTATCTTGTTTAGAATTTTTGACTTGACAGGATGATAATTCAATATTTTTTTCTGGTTTTATTATTGAGACTATGCTAGCTCCATAATCTGAATTCTTCCCTCTTGGAGATTTTGTGTAAGAGTATAATTGTTCCTTTAATGTTTTTTAGAGTTAGTATAAGATCAGTCTGTAGTTATTTTACCTGTAGGAAAGATCACAATTACAAGTTCAGTTTTAAAAAATTATTTTAGAGGGGCTGACAGGTTGCATGATTGTTAAGGCCGTAGACTCCCACATGGAGGACTGCAGTTTGAGCCCAGACCCAGGAGCTTGAAAATCACAGAGTTGCATATGCATGCATGCCCATAATCCTGAGAAGAAACTAGAGGAGAAGGAATTGTGGTGTGTCCATCCCCCTGGTGAGCTACAATTTTACTATGCTGTATCTAGATGTGGATTTCTTTTATTTATGTTGCTTGAAAATCCTAGGATCAATTTTAGGAAACTTCAGTTCAGAATTGTGATTTCTTATGACCAATGTTGGAAAATTACCAAATGTTCTATTGAATATTGCCTCTCTTCTATTCTAGTTTTGCCTTTCTAGAATTCCAATTATACATAAATTGGACCATAATTAGATCTATTCATATCTTACTTTTCCTTTAAATTTTCCATCTCATTGTCTTTCTGTTTTATATTTTGGACAATTTAATTTGATTTGTCAAAAATCTGAATACATTTCATTTCACTAACTCTCTATGTATATACATCTAGTTTATTGCTTAGTTCATTTACTAAATTTTAATTTTTATGATGGTATTTTTAATTCTAAAAATGCTGCTTTATTGTTTTTCAAATATATTTAGTTATGTCTCAGAATATTTATTAAATTTTTAATTATTTATTTCAATTCCTTAAATATAATTTGCATGGTTATTTCATGATCTGTAGTTGAAACTAATATCTAAAGTTTTATGGGTCAAATTCAGCTTTCTTTTGGTTTTTATTCTTTTGCTGATTCTTGCTTGTGATAACTTCTCATTTCATTATGCATTTTTTTTTAATTATGAGTCTTCATCATTGGTTCTTTATCTTTGGGAATACTTTGAGGTCTGCATGGAGAGTATTTTCATCTACAGGAGATTTATATTTGACTGAGGTATCATAGTCTTGGTTAAGGCATTTGTGACAGCCCAAATAGTATTAATTTCTTACTCAAAACTATGTCAGGACTTGATTTTTATTATGTCCTCAAGGGAAAGTTTTTCATCATCACACTGTGAAAGGGCAAAGCAGATAAATTATTCTGCCATTTTATTTTATAAGATGAGTTTGTTTCTTGTTTAACTATATACTTAAGAAGTAAACCTTGGTAATCTGGTCTTCTGTGAAAGAATCTTGGATGAAAACTTTCACCTTCCATGTATTTTTATCCTTTGAGTTTTGTCTCCTACATGACTGAAAGACAAAGGTCTAAGTCACAAAAGTAAGTCAATGCTTCCAAGGCAGCTAATGCTTTTAATACTTACTTCTCTGATTTCTTGCATTTTTTTTTCTTTTTAAAGTTTTTGCCATAGAACATGTGTGCTTGTTGGAGAGACTCAGAGAGACAGTGAGAGGGAAAATGAGAAACCATCTCCAGGAGGATGGCCATGCCACAATTCCTTCTCCATTCTCCTTCTGGGTTGCCATACATACACATGTGCCCGGTATTATTTTCAGGCCCCCAGGTCCAGTCTCATTCTACAAATCAGCCCTGTGAGAGTCCAACACCTTAACTAGCATGACATCTGCTGGGCCCTCCTGCTTTTTAAAGTTGTTGGCTCTGTAAAACCCTCACTTTCATGTAAATTCACCATGAATTTAAAAGTCATTTGTCATAACTTATACTTTTTCAGAATGAAGGTCATTTGGAGAGCTTTTCAGGATATTTAATCTACCATTCTTTGAAAAAATAATTCTTGCCACTTACATTAATCCACTGTAATCACCAACCGATTTTTCTCACACCACAGCTTCAAAACGGTCTTAGACCAGTTCATCAATGATCTCCAGGCTGGAAGTTCTCATCCTGCTTGACCAATGTGACACATTCCCTTGAACTACTTTGACACTTGGTCTCCAGATGCCTGTTTTTCTCATAGGTACTAGTAGGTACTTCATAAAAATCAAATTCCCTATCTTCTTCTAAACTGTTTCCCCCATAGTCTTTGCATTTTATTTACTTACAGTTGCATTTTTTAAGTTGTTTGGGACTAATATGTTAGTCATTTCTGACACCTTCATTTCTTTCATTTTCTATAATACATCAATCCATCAATATATCTGTTTTACTTTGTCCAGAATTTAATCTCTTCTTATTACCTCCACTGCTACTAATATGGTCTAAACCACCATCGTTCCTCACCTGCACACTAGAATAGTCTTTTAATGCCTTTTTTTGTCTGACTGAATTGTTGCATTCAATTTAAACTAAAATCTAAAAACCAAATATCAGATTAAGTTACTTATGTCCTCAAAATTATCCATTGGCTTATTCATTTTCTTTTAATTCTTTCTTCCTCTCTTGAATTTGATTTCTGCGATTTCTTTTTACATCTCTTCTTTCTCTCTCTCTCTCTCTTCCTTTCTTTCATTCCTTTTTTTTCATGCACAGTAAAGGTTAAGTCCTTACAAAGAGCCACAGGGTTAATCAAATCTACCCCAAAATCTTTCTCTAATTTGCTATGTGATAATCATCATCACTCACTCTGCTGGACCTACACTGTCACCTTTGGGTGCTTCAAAGATTCCAAAAAGTCTCCAACTTTAGTATTTTTATATCTTCTATTTTTGCTATCAAGAACACTATCTTAGATCTTTTTGTAATTTCACTTTATCAGAAAGGCCTTCTCTAATATGTGATCTTACTGACATTCTTTATTTCTTAACATTTGCTACCATCGACATTAACACACACACACAAACACACACACACACACACACACACACACACACACACACACACACAGACTCTATTTTGCCCTGCTAAAATGTGTATTTCCATATATTCCACTGTACATTCCAAAGTTCCACATGGAAGGCAGAGAATAAGCCACTTTTTAAAAAAATAATAACTTAAGTATGTTAATAAATTGTTCCTTACATATCTCAAACCTAAAAGGATTATGATTATAAATTCTTTCTTCAGGGACTCAGATAGCTACTTAATTTCATCTATGTTACCTCTGGACTTCTCAAGACAATGGCTGGGGGAAATGGGGGAAAAGGATAACTGAGGGAGAAACATTTGAAAGCTTTTGGTAGGTTTACCTTTTCAAATCTTAAAATTCAGGTTGTTTACTATGCTATACATGTTATTCTTTTTTTTTTAGATATTTTTCTAACATTAGATCACTAATTATGATGAAATTACTTTTAAGCCAAAAATGGCACTATAGGTTCATGAGGAAGAATATTTTATGTGTAGACTGTGAAGACCATAACATGTTAACACTGTGATATATAAGACGAATTAATTTTAGGACGTCACATGCCTTATGTAGAGCTATTAGTATGGAAACCACTGTATATGAAATCCATTGGGAAATTTTTAATTTTATTTTTTACTTGACACATAATAATTGTACATATTTATGAGATATGACATGATATTTTCATATATATACACATAATTTGTATAATATATAATGATCAAATCAGGGTACTCAACATATCTATCACTTCTAACACTTATCATAGGGTGAAAATCCTCTCATCTAGCTCTTTTGAGATATATAATATATTATTATTAGCTGTAGTCATCTTACTGTGCTATAGAACACTAGAACTTATTTCACCTATTTAACTGTAATTTTGTAACCCTTAACCAACCTCCCCTTATACACAGTGGGGAATCTTAAAACAAATGTAGATTTCCCCTTGTGTTTGATGTGTCCCAGTAAAATAGATTTAAGGAAAGTGTCTTCATTTATTAACTTAATTTTTAGATGTGTTAATTTTTATGAAAATTGGAAAATACATTTATTAGATATCTACAAATCATTATTATATATTTAATACACGATCTTCTACCTCTCAAAGTTTTTTTCCTGTGATAAGAATTCTTTCTTTACCTTTCCTTCTGTTTTGCATTTAATTTAATATTATAAAAATAAATACTCCATAGAGAAATGTAGGTTTAAATTCAATCTCTTTCTCTCCCCAGCTGTGGTCAACGAAACACACATGAGTGAAATGGTTTACAGATTCCAAAATGCTTTCATATAAAATATTTCCCTTGTTTCTGAAAATAATCCTGTGAAGTGCACAAGTTGAAGTGTATATCCTCATCTTTGACATGTGAAAACGGAAGCCCTGAACTTAAGCTACTGCTAGGAACTGTGCAGAAAGTTCATTAGAGAAGTTAGACCTGACCTGGCCTTCACTCACTCACAGCTAAGTTTGGTCTATGAAGCTACAGTGAACATACTTTATGAGTCAACTTTTGTGACTCACAATTTGATACATGATTTTTGTTTATAGAATATAGTATTATAAATTGAAAACAATCTATAAAACCATAGACATTATACATGATGGATAAAATATATACATATTGATCATATTATACATGTGTATACATTCATGTTTGAGCATGAATATGTGTATATGTTACCCTATCTCTGTAAGCTTCCACATGTACAAATGTAAGCAGTCAGGATTTTTGGAAGGGCAAGTTCTGATAAGGGAAAAATTTCAAAGTGTTTAATGTTGAATATGATTAAATATTAGAAAAAAAAACTATTCAGTCTTTCTGAATTAAGAAATTCATGAAGTCCAATATCAACAACTTTGGAAATCTTACTATCCTAACACATTCCAGGAAGATCTATACAAAACAAGGATAGATAAAGATATCTTACCAATGGGCACATTACTAAAATCTTCAGCCTGATTAGGTCCTAGAAATAAAAGAACATTTATAATTTACCAGACTGTTTCCAAAATTATCTTAGAAGTTGAACTGGATGCCCTTTCTATTTGTTTTATTCAGATGTCTTTTGTGCTTCTGGGTAATTTGTTCTCGTACTGAGGGACTTCATACTGTTGGTCAGGCCCACTGATCACCCAGTCTTGGAATTCAAGACCAAACTGGTTAGAGATAAAAGGAGGAAGTGGAAGTGTAGACAGACAAGAAAGATTGAAGATGTACGATCGTGGTTCAATGACATGTGCAACCTCATGAAGGGGTGCTTTAATGGCCGTGCGGAGGGGTGTGTCCATGCTCTGAATTGATGCCTAAGCATAGATTTCACCTCATAGAAAACATTCTTCACAGACTCTTTAGAGCAAGAAATGAATTTAAAATCTCATCTCAGCCCATTTTAGCTTTGTAGAATATCTGCTGCTATTATGACTAAGAAACACCTGCACTGTGAGGCTTGCTCCCACCTCCTTGGCTACAGAGTTCATTCCCCCAAAGGGCAGGGGACCTTGGAATGCATCCACATATTCAGGCACTACCTTTGTGTCTTCTGGCTGAAAGAACTGCTGTGTGTTTTGTGGTTGATCTGGTTGGGGCATGTTGCTTCTGTTTTGTGTTGATGGTTGTGATAGGCAACTTTTAAAAAAAATATATATAGTCTGAATGAATCCTTTGTCTCTTTTCTGTTAGATATCGTAATAGGTGAAATATTTGTTTGTTGATATTTAAAAAAATAATTAGATGAGGTAAGGAGTCTCATTAAGTTTTTACTTATCAAGGCAGATATCTGACTACAGAGATAATCCACCCTTGCTCTGTCCCAGGAGGCCAATTCAGGTCACCGTACTGAGTGGGATCATTGGAGGGGAAGGGTGTGCACAGTGACATGCTACATTCCAAACAGCCCCCCTCCTCCCTCTGCAATGACGAGGGAGCTTCACCTTGGGGATCTGATATTAACAGCACAGCGTGTCAGTCTCATGCTACGTCCCAGCCCCAAATGGAAAACATAGGCTGGACTTTATGAGTTCTTGCTGAAGGGCCAGTTGTTCCTATTATTTTTCTATTTCTGGCTTTTGCTGGTAAAGAGAGCATGATGGGGAGTGGGAAGAACTATAAATATATGTGTGTGAAGCTGTAAGAGTGGGTGTGTGTGAGCGAGAAGGAGACTGGAAAAAGGTTCTTGTCTAAATGGTAATGTTAGCATTATTTATGACTTTGCAAAATAAATGGTATATAACTGAATTGCCATCTGAAACTGTCTATGTAGTTAATGAATACGTAGATAAGCCTGTTTATTTCATTTGTTTTTACCCATGATACTCGGATATTATTTTTCACTGCCTTTGACAGGAAATGTCAACACCTCAGGAAACCATATCTAAAAATATACCTGAACAGCAAGTGTGGAGTTCACGAAACATTGGAAAAATCTGCACACAGAGTGATGTGTTACATATTAATAAGTTGTCACTTTGGGTATCACCTTGAAGGCAACCAAAATCTGTTTCTATGGTATGAACATAAAATGTGCGTGTGGTTCTCTTTATGTGTGTATTTAAAACTGATTTTCCCTTTAAAATCTTCACAGCTCTTCCCTTTAATTGGTTTGGCAGCTGATAAGAAGTGTAATAAACAGTGTCACAAATGATTTCTAGAAGACTTGGAAAGAGGGAACTGTAAAAACTCAGAACTATCCAGATTAATAGTAGCAGCAGTAAAAAACAAAAATTACAGGTAAATTCTTTGACTGAAAAATTTCCAGTTGGCATATTCTGGATTCTAAACATCAACAGCAGTTTACTCGAGATTGTCAAATTACATACTAACTAATCCTGTGCTTCTTACTTCTTACAGCCCCTGAGAACCTCCTACCATGTGTCTTCTCTTCTGATCCCGCAGGTTTCTCCAAGGCCTTAGCTCCTAGAGCAAAGTCTGGCTACATATTTGAAAGGCCTAGTATAAAATAAAAATGATACATTCCTTATTTTAAAATCATTAAGTGTTTCAAGAAAATGAAAGGAACATTAAACCACAGGCCATGGGTCTTTGTGTGGGGTCCCGTATGACTGATTACACAGGCCTCATGCCTGTGAAGCCAGCCCTGCCTGGTGGTTTTTCTGTTTTCCACTGGGTTATATTCTATGTGGCTCCTAAATCCTTTCTGATTCACTAATTACAACACATAACTTACAATTATTAGTTTGCCTTGAATATTATTTTGCCTCAGCTCTTTTAGTAAGATTCAACTCAGTCTTTGAACTATATGTGCTGATTGGTAGTTCTACATCAATGTCCACAACCAGTATGTTTGGCCTCTCAAGATCCTTATCAAATTCTTTTTATTATTATTATTTTTTTTTATTAATTAATTTTTCTTTTTTTAACATTAATACGCTATCCATCATTACAGTATACAAAATGAATTTTCCATCCAAAATACACTGTCTGTTGGCTCAATCAAGCACATCAACATACATGTTATCAACAAACAATTTTCCATTTCTTATGTCTTTTACATTTTGCTTTTTTTTTTTTTTTGCCATCCTTCATTCCCTATTCCTAGCCCTCTGCCATGTTCCACCCTCCTCCCATTGTCTCTGGTATCCATGATTGCTTTCTATGTCTTTCCCCCACCATTTAATTGATTTGCTAATGAACTTAGTTTGTCTAAATATTTGCAATAGCAAGCACAGCTGATACATACATACACAAGAACCCATGTCTGACTTTAGGCATAAACCTCAATGAGTAGAATGAACATACTATAAAATAGTACCTAGCTGGGGCTATATAGCTTACTGTGGTCATCAAATACACAGCTTTTTCTTTAAATTTTGGTAACAGTTTTAGTATTTTTTTTTCTGAAAATTTTTTTTAAAATTTACATTCATTCCCTGAGCATCATCACAATATACTAAATGTGGTTTCCCCTCTAGAGTAAACTGCATAGTGGCTTAATCATGCTTGTTGTCATCCATAAAATTCCATTACTACTTTCATACAACAAATCATTTTCCATTTCTTGTTTTCTGTATATTTTGCCTTTTTTCCCATCCTTGATTCCCTATCTCACCCTCTGCCATCTCCCACCCTCCTCCCACACTGTGTCTGGTATCTATTGTTGCTTTCTATGCCTCCCCCATTTTATTGTTTCACTAAATATCTTAATAAATCTAAATATTTTCAATAGCAAGCACAGCTGATATGTACATATCCATGAACACAAGACTGACTTTAGGCATAAACCTCAGTGAATAGAATGAACATACTGTAAAGTAGCACCTAACTAGGGCTATATAGCTTAACTGCAGTCATCAAATAGGTATTTCTAATGCCTTTTTTTTTTTTCTTCTGAAAATTTTTTTTTTTTATTAATTTACATTCATTCCCTGAGCATCATCACAACATTCTAAATGTGGTTTCCCATCTAGAATATACTATATAGTGGCTTAATAATGCATGTTATCATCCATAATATTCCATTTCTACTTTCATATATATGTTTTTTTACCCCATGTCTAGCCCTCTGCCCTATTCCACTCTCTTATTACACTATCTCTGCTGTCTACAGTTGTCTTCAATCCCTTTTCCCCCAACATTTCGTTGGTCACACAATATCATAAGTAATCTAACTACTTTCAATAGCAAGATCAGCCGATGGTTTCAAGAAAAGCAGTTTTGAACTGGTAAGGATATTTCTTTGAAACTTAAAGCCTAGAAACAGGTTAGTATTCTGTTCAAATAGTCGGAACATGAATCTATTGATAGCTGAAGACAGGACAAAAGTCCTTAAAACCAGACAACAAAGCTTAGAAGAAAAGCAGCAATATTTTAGTCAAGTCGTAGAATACTGTTTCATCAGTTCAGTCTCATGTACTTAATCTTTCTTCTGTATCTGTTGAGGTTCGATGTTCCAGATTGAAATCTGGGATGTAATACTCAACTCCAGCTTTTGGCCCTACAATTAAGTTGCCCATTTTCTTAGTTTCTGAACTCTTATTTCTGTGTGTCTGCATTTAATTTTACTGACATAGCACTCCCTTAAGAACTTCTTGGAGATCCGGTCTGGTGCTGGTAAATTCTTTCAGGTTTTGTTTATCTGGGAAAGTTCGTGTCTTTTCTTCCCAAATGAACGATAACCTTGCTGGGTACAGAATTCTCGGTTGAAATTGCTTTTCCCTTAATACTTTGAATACATTTTCCCATTCTCTCCTCGCTCTCATTGTTTCCGATGAGAGGTCTGCCGTTAGTCTGATGGGATACCCTTTGTAGGTAACTTGCCTTTTTTCTCTTGCCAGTCTTAGTATCTTGTCTTTGTCTGTGGTTTTGGTCAATCTGGCTATAATGTGTCTTGGAGAAGATCTTCTTGGGTTGATTCTATTTGGGGTCCTCTGTATTTCTTGGGACTGAATCTTTGAGTGCCTCTCCAGGTTTGGAAAATTTTCTTGTAAGATTTCATGGAATAGATTATCAATGCCCTTATGAGTCTCTTCACCTTCTGGGATGCCTATTATCCGGATGTTTGGACGTTTGATGGTATCTAGTACTTCTCGCATATTATTCTCAAATTTTTGGGCCATTTTCTCAGTCTTCGCGGTGGATTTTTCTAGGCCAACCATTTTCTCTTCTACATTAGAGATTCTATTTTCTGTATGATCTAGTCTGCTTTTAATACTTTCAAGGGAGATTTTGACTTCTTGTATTATAGCCTTCATCTCTAACAGTTCCATCTGATTCTTTTGTAAAGTGTGAAATTCCTCTTTTAGATCTTGCATGAATTTCCTCACCTCCTGGAACTCTTCAACTCCTTTCTCCTTCCTCTTCAGCAGTTCCTTGTCTCTCTTCTCTTCCATCTCTGTTAGCTTTGCCATTATGAATGTTCTGAATTCTTTATCTGACATTTCCATGATTTCCATTGAACTGTGTGTGGATGAAGAGGAGTTATCCTTTTCCCTTGTGGGAGAGGTATTTTCCTGCTTCCCCATATTTCTTGTGGTCCTACAGCCATTTCTAGTCATCTGGTGGATGGTCGGTTTCTTCCCAAACTTGGAAGTTCAATCACGTGAGTTTTGTATGCTGGAGCTCAGTTATCAGTGGGGCATCTTCCTTTCTCCCAAAATGACTAGATCACAGCAGCCATGGAGCTGTCTGTCTCCTGAAGAAGGCCTTTTCTCAATCCTTATCAAATTCTAATGAATCTGCTCACCAGCACTTTCTCTCTCCTACCCACTCCCATAAGAACACAGACCAAAACATTATCTTTTTTTAACATATGTTTAATCATACCTCTCAATTTCTAATCGCATGCAAATCATGAAGAAAGCATAGCACTTACTTAGAAATGTTTTTTAATATGTAAATTGCCACCACATCTCCAGCTCCAGCCCTCCAACTTCACTTTACAGTTTCATAGCTACAAGGACAGGGAAATTGCAAGCCTTTCAAGTGGACAGCTCCATCCGAAGCTTCCTGCCTATCCAGGGATCATAGGCAGAGATAAGATGAGTGTGGGACACAGCTATGCTTTGTTATCAGTGGATGAGGATGAATATATATACAGTATTCTCAACTGAACTGAGATGTGTAACATGCTGGGTAAAATCTCTTTACAATCTAAATAATATATAGCGATTGAATGTGTAAATACTAATAAAAAGAAAAAAAAAAGGTGATGGGATGAAATTTTCTTGGTTACCACACATTATACAGACTCTATCTCCGTAGCTGACTGGCTCTAGAGACTTTCTGTATTAGTATTTTCTAGAGATGAAAAACCAGTAAAATGTTTGTATCTATAGAAAAGGATTTATTCTAAGAACTTGGCTCATGTGACTATGCCGATGAGTTCAAAACTGTGGTGTGAGGGACCAGCAGTTAGCATAATGGCTATGTCGCTGGACTCCCACGTAGTCGACCGCAGTTTGCGTCCCGGACCCGGTGGCTTAAACTCACGCCAGGCGTGTGTGTGTGCATGCCCAAGATCCCGAGAGGATAATAGAGGAGAAGGGATTGTGGCATGGCCATCTCCACTGGGCGGTGATTTTTTACTTTCTATCTCTCTGTTTCTCTCTCTCTCTGTCTGACGAGCGCACACACCCTATAGCAAAAACCTCTAAAAAAAAAAATAGGTAGAAAAAAACTGCGGTGTGAACCAGCAGGCTGATGACTCGGGACAGGTTATGGTCCAGGAGGAGCTGAGGGCAGTTCCTCCTAGCTTGGGAACTCCCACTTAAGGAGGGCCATCTCTTTTCCCTAAAGTTCACCAATTTAAATGTTATTCTAATTGCAAGCACCCTCCAAGTTGACACATACAATTAACAATTAGATTCTTTTTTTTTTTTTTTTTTTAGCGGTTTTTTCTATCGA
>NW_006160069.1:2451473-2496103 GCF_000334495.1 Tupaia belangeri chinensis | reverse complement strand
GAGAGGTTTTCGCTATAGGGCGCGTGCACTCGCCAGACAGACAGAGAGAGACAGAAAGCTAGAAAGCGAGAAATCACCCCCCAGGGGGGATGGCCATGCCACAATTCCTTCTCCTCCATTCTTCTCTTGGGATCTTGGGCACACATACACACGCACCCGGCGTGAGTTTTAAGCCAACGGATCCGGGACGCAAACCGCGGTCGACTACATGGGAGTCCAGCAACATAGCCATTACGCTAACTGCTGGTCCCAGATTCTTCTATTCTTGATTGGAAGAAGCAAGCTGCTGAATACTATAGCCGCAGGAAATTAGTATGGCCAATAATTAGTGCATTTCAAGTGGCTCCTTCATAGCCAAGCCTCCAGATGAAAATCCACACGTGTCTGACACCTTGAGTACAGCCTTACTGACAACATGGTTAAACCATGCTTCACTCCTGGTCCCCAAAAGCCATGAGATAATGAATGAGCTATTTTAAGCAACTGTTACAGTTCAAATGTATGCGTCTGAAATCCATGTATTCAGCCATCATGGTGGGATTAATACTGTGAAACTTGATCTGAGTTTTGTGTGGAAAAGTGGGATCTTTGGAAATAAATTAGTGATTGGGTGGATAGGGTAGGCCTTCATAATGGAATTCTGGTGGATTTTATGAACAGAGAGAATGAAACCTGAATGGCAGAGAAGGTCACATGAATATAGATCACACTCGGCTGTGCTCAGAGTTCTGCTTTCTACCATTGTGTGACGCCTTCTCCGGAACTGTGAGTCAGTAAAACACCATTTCTTTATTAATCACCCAGGCTAAGGTATCTCTGTTAGCAACACAATAATGAACCGTGACAGTAACTAAATTTATGGTAAATTGTTACATAGTACAGAAGACAATACAAAATGTAATTTATTAGAAACTAATAATCTACAAAGAATCCCACATCTCCATACTAAAAACTTTCTTAATATTCTGTTTATTAAACTTGTATATATACTCATATATACAAATTTGCTCATATGACCTAGATATATGATTGCTATTAGTATAAAGAGTGGATTTCTTTTTATCAGCTTTGTTGATTTGAAATTATAATCATGTTATAGTTCTTAATCTATCATAAATAAAAGCCATACTTCAGTACTTGATTATGTATTTTCCTACTTTGATGGACTATATCACAGAACAAAAAACAAGGAGAGTATTTGTAATATGATAGAGAATGTAACCTGGAGATTGGAAGTGCTTTCTAATGTTCGTGCCTACAATCAGAGGGCTGGACCACATGAGCCCTACATTTTCATTCTTTGGGAATCTATGACTCCTTAGATAAACATCTCACTTTTATATCACCTTATAACCAAGAAAGTTTATCAATTCTGAAAGTCAGTCCCAGGCAAGAATAATAATACAATGCTACTGTATTTTTCCATGTCAAAAGAGTGGACTTAGACTAACTGGTTCTGTGGAAACTTGTGGCCCTATTGGACAAAAGTATACCAGTATCCCTGGGAAATACTCTTCTATGAGCCATGGCTCAACAGAGGTCCTTGAGATACCGTGAATCCTTAGGTCATTGCATTCTATGCCAAACCTGTCAGCTGATAACATCAGATGACCTGGTGATAAGAGATGTAGGTATTCTTTAGTTCCTATGATCTAAAGCTCTGAGAACATAGCCGCACATTCATTTGCTGACTCTCATAATCTTAGGTAAGTTCAATCAAAGAACTGATTATCCATCTAGCCCACAGGTTGGTTCTGTTGTTTTTGAGATGTTGATAGAACTTGTCCGTGAGTCTGTTTCTTCCTTAAATTTTGCCAAGTTCAGGTGATAGAAGTAGTCTGATCTCTTGTCTATGCTTTCAAACACGCGTATGCAATTTTGAACCATGAGGACACTAGGTAGCAAATAAAAATGGGCTATAGACACACCAACCCTTTCAAAGTCATCGTCCAGAGACCACCTAACTGCACACTGACTTTTTACGCCTTTGTCCTTTAAGTTCAGGAGGTAACCAAGATTGTGACTGGGACACTGATATTGTCTCTTTTGTGGGAAGATTGCTGTCACTGCATTGGGCTCCCAGTTTCTAGAAACAAGAGAAATCATAGGATTGCACATAATCATCAAACAAAGGTGCGTATACACACTGCTTGTCAGAAAGACCAAATACTGGTGGTCATGACCTCCAGGATCTGTGGCAATGGCTGGATTAATTATGAGTTCTTAAAACTGAATTATGTAAGAAGTACCCTATGGTTCCATTTTATCTAAGAAACTGAAAATATGAAAATCTCTAAATTCACTAAAAATAGATCAAATTTAGATCATAATAGAAAGGCTTAACACCCTACCAAACTTTCTGATTTATACTGATTAACAAATCTTGATAGCTTTGAATAAAGAGAAATCTGGATCCCTTCAAGGACCCTGTCATACATTTGCACTATTGAATTGTTTTCTGGCCTTCCCAAATTAACTAGTAGCTACATACTAGGGTGAATATAGGGTGGTAACGTGAAATACCTAGACCTTTCTGTGGTGGCTAGAACCTGGCCCTGAGCTAATGCCGGTCTCCATAGATCCAGACACCACTGCCATCCACTAATTAGAGTTGAAGTTGATGAGCATGCTGACCCACGTTCTTCCTGCAATAGGGTCACAAGTTCAATGACTATGTTCACTGCTTTCCTTAGGAAGAACTCAGCCCTAAATGCATAGATGAAAATAAAATAAAATCCTTCAAGTCTACTGGCTCCCTGAAACATGGATGACAGTCATTACAGTGGGAAGGCTCACAGGAGTCTACTCTTTCCTGCAAGATGAATAAAGCAAAAGCAACACTGCATTCTACAAAGGCTTAATTCATGAGGCTGTGGTAATGCCAATACAGCCTCAATTAAATTCCCTGGGTGGCATACAGTTGGGAGTTGTGACATGGAGAATAAACGTGAATTTACATGAAATGGAATCAGATGCTAACTTCAATGGAAATATCCAGATTTTTGTCCTTTTATTGTAATACATCAAAGCGATACCCATTCTTGCTATGTTTTTGTTCTTCTATATTTTTCAGATGTAAGCTGTAAGCCACCAGAACAATTTCTTTTCATGTGTCTGTGACAACAATACATATTCACTATTCTGGTCTCTGACTGTTATTATTTACTTTCCAAGGACCTTGATTTTTTTTTTATAACCCACAAGATTTAGACTGGTTTATTCTGTTGATGAAAGTGGGCCAACAGTGCCTGATGAGCAAGAAGAAACAGGTCCCTTGGTTCCTTGGTAAGGCAAATGTGACTCAGAGTAGAATTTTACACACACACACACACGTAGACACCAAAATCAGTAGTTTACTACTTCTGGAAAATTTCAGAAAGTCTGAAACGCTAGGAAAGATAAAGTTATCCTAATATAATGAGAACTATCATGCCCCTTTCTTAGAGAAAAGGGTCTATGTTGCACCATTCCTCCAAAAAAGTAGGATACTATATTTTTTTTCAGGCAAATCATTTTGGATGAGGTTGACCCGTTTATCAAGTATCCAGCAATGATACCAGTGTTGAGGGTGGTTCACACAGAAAAAATTAACAATAAAAAAATAATAAAAGACTCTCTAGCTGATCTAGGCTGAAGGACAAACTTCATTGCCACTTGGGCTTCAAAACCCAGCAGTGTTCAAATCGGTGGCAGCCTAGGATTCCGTGTAATGCCTGTGGCAAAATGTGATAGGAAAATCACAGTGTAGAACCCCAGGGGTTTCAGAGAATCCATGCTCTCTTCACAAATAAATTCTGTTCTCTCTCTCCCCCCACCGCCACCCCTCACAACACGCACACATCACTCTTGGCTCACTGCTGAGTCCTTGGAAAGACTAAATACCTGACTGTGAGATGCTTTCTGTGACCACGCGATCTACAGTGTCCAGCATGAATGGATCATCACTGGCCATACAAGTTACAAAGTTGAGTGCCAATATCGCAGCACTCTGCCATCCAGAATAAAAGTTTTAAATAAGATCAGGAGAAAGCCAATTCTGAAGGTACAAGTAATTTTTACAAGCACATAATTCATACTTTCAGGACTTCTACATCTACTGTTATTAATATATTACCTCTCCTTTTTCCACTATGGCCTCATGGTGAGTTCTTCATGACCAACTGGTGAAGGGAGAAATACAAATAGAATCTGGTTTAGAAGTAGTCCAAAAAGAAAGGGGATCATGGGTTTCTGTGAAATCGTAGCTACCCTTGATGAAGGAAGATGGGCAGCACAGGATTTCTAGGGGTTCATCTGACTGTAAACTGTGCATGAAAAGAAAGATGGTCATAATTATATATCTGTTCTGATGTATGGGCAGCAATACTGCATAGCTAGAGATTTAGAAGGAAAGGTTATATTTGTTATGAAGATATCTGAGCTATGAGTGAATATGGACTTTTAACAGTACCCTCAAGGAAGAGAAATTGTGTCTCATTAATGCAGGATGTTGGGATAATCAGGCCCAACAGCAATGTTGGATTCAGGACCACAAGATGATCATATTCTTGTCACACACTAACAAAGAATTAGAGACGTGGACCCACAGAGAAGTAGCAAAGCAGGAGTTTACTAAAGCAAAGAAAAGAAACCTCCCAAAGCAGAAAAGTTCCCAGGAAAGAGCTGCTGAAGAGGAGCTGAAGCAAAGGGGTTTTATCTAGTAGTGGGGGCAATGGCCTGGCTCTCTGATAAGGAAGTGGGCTTCAGAAAATAGTTACATGTAGTCTGGGCAATTTACAACCGCCATTCTTTGTGAGGTCAGCAGACCATATCGATCTGCACTTTTTGTTGGAATGTAGTTAACAAATAGAAACAGTTGCCTTTGGTCTTAATTGTTTTGAGACCTAATGTAGCCAGATCTTTGTTAAAATTTAGCCATTGTGACTCCATCTTGGATAAAGCTTACTGTGCCTCTGTCTCGGGTCTTTACCCTGTCTGTAAATTTAATATCCCTATCTCCTATCTTATCATGTAAACACTCCCCATGGAGCACTGATTGCATGAGACATTCTCAATTAAATGTTGCATAGAACAATCTGTTCTGTGGACATTAATAAGCACCTTTCCCAAGCCACCTAGTGCTTATTCAATGTGTCATAAACTAAGTATCAATAATGCCAGAGCCAGAACTTATCATGGCTGCAACAGCACATACTTCCCTTTTAAAAAGCAGGTCTATCATCAGTTATAACTGTCCGAATGGCCAATAGAAGAGGCCAATGGTGAATTTCAATACTAGCACAGTAAGGAAAGGGCAATAGCCAGGTAATTGGTGGAAGTTGGATGACACTGGACCTTTTCCACTATGGGGCAGGCTTCAGTTTGTTCTCACATGAACAGAGACTTTTTCTGGATGTGGATTTGCCTTTCCCACCCACTATGCTGCTTTCATCATCACCATCTGTGGACTTAGTCAATGCCTCATTCATCATTGCATTGGCTCAGCTCACATAAAAATCTTCCTGATCAATACACATTTTATACCAAAAAGGACCAAGTCAATGAGTTTCTACCTATGGAATTTATGTACCTGTCAGTCAGAAGCAACTGTCTGGAATGAGACTGGATAACAGTGCTATACTCAAGGTTGGCATGCCTAAAGTCACTGTAATAATAAACATTCCTGCACTATAGAGCTGCCAAGCAAATCTCATATTATCAAGCTCTAAAATAGCAAAGATATTAAAACCCAAAAGGGTTAAAATCCAAAATCAAATACTCCTAGTCTCACAAGTTAAATTTCAAAGTGCAGAAATTTCCATTTAAAAACCAAAAATCATCCTCTAGATTTTTTCTTTTACTCAGCTTCAGGAAAAGTAAGAACTCTTAGCCTGCGGGGCAGTGAAATAGCTTCATCAGCCTGAGCTCCATCTTGCTGGAATAGGTGTAGTATTTTTCACTCTCACAGCTTGGATTAATTCAATGCCACATACCCCATGGGCCTCATTTATTAAGGGTTTAAAGATCTAATAAAGGACACAAGATTATCCTAATGTTATCCCCCACAACAACAATATTTAGAAAACAAGTCATTCTAAGCTCCTCAGTATTATCTAAGCCAAAATTATCTTCCTATTATCAAGTACTTAGTGCTGTCAAAAATAGCAGACAGGGAACCAGCAGTTTCCATAATGGCTATGTTGCTGGACTCCCACGTAGTCGACCGCAGTTTGCATCCCGTACCCGGTGGCTTAGAACTCACGTCGGGCGCGTGTGTGTGCATGCCCAAAATCCCGAGAGGAGAATGGAGGAGAAGGGATTGCGGCGTGACCATCCCCCCTGGGGGGGTGATTTCTCGCTTTCTGTCTCTCTGTCTCTCTCTGTCTGTCTGGCGAGTGCACGCACCCTATAGTGAAAACCTCTCAAAAAAAAAAAAAAATAGCAGACACACAAAATGTCAGAGAGGAGAAGACCATGATGGCTTTCTTCTCAATGTGATGCCAGCTGGTCAGTTCCAGTAGTCAAAAATTCAGGAAGTGGGAATTTATATTCAATAGGAAAACATCTTCCTAGCTTGAGGTTAGTTTATAGAACACTTCGAGATTTTCTGAAATTGTGTACGTATTTGCCAGGTGTAAGGGAGAACAGCTCCTTCACTTGCTCTCAGAGGGAACAGTCTCTCCCTGAGTAATATTTTATCCTTTGTCCTTCTCTGTCAAGTTTAAATTCTTGCTATGGTGACCACCTGTGTCCCTGGTTCCACAATTTCTCTTTAGCATATGTTTTCAGCCTTGAGTCTTGTGTCAGATTTTTTTTTCCCCCTGAGAGATTTTACTATAGGGTAAGTGCACTCACTGGAGAGACAGTGAGACAGAAATGAGAAATTATCCCCCAGTGAAGATAGCCATATCTCAAACCCTTTTTCTCCATGCTCCTCTCAGGATTTTAGGTGCACACATGCATACATGCCCAGCATGAGTTTTAAGCCCCTAGGTATGGGACTTGAACCATGATTGACTACGTGGGTGTCCACTGACATAATCATTATGCCTCTGCTAGTCTCCCTTGTGTCAGATTCTACTGTCTCTTTGTAAAAAGTTGTTTAGGTCTAATAAACTTGACTTTTAAGTAAAGTTTCTTTCTCCTGTGTGTACATTTAGTCAATCCTTTGTCCATGCTAGGCTAAGTGATAGCTGACAAGATCTTGTGGACGAGCCAGCTTCTCAACAATGTCCTCTTTGGTCCTTAACACTTATCCAGAACTAGGGACATTAAATATACCACTGCTTACTGGAGCCAGTCTAATAATGCAAAGCAAGCATATTGCCAAAACGCTACACAGCATAGCTGGGCTTAACGGCTGGGACTCATGGCTTATCCCCTTCACAACTCATCTTTGGACTCTCAGGTGTGTTTCTTGGAACTTTGAGATGAATTTGCGCCCCTCCTGGCCCCATCTGGACACACATTCCAGCAAAGGGCCTTGCCTTATGGCAAGCTGCCTCTGGATCGAGGACTAACTGCTGGGACCCATGGCTCATCCCCTCCCCCACTCCCTTTGGACTCTCAGGTTTGTTTCTTGAGAATTTGAGATGAACTTGTGCCCCTCTCTGTCTCATCTGGACACCTGTTCCAGCTAAGGGTCTTGAGGGACAGCAGGCTACCTGTGGATACAGGGCTTAACAGCTGGGACCTTGGCTCATCCCCTTCTCCAACTTGCCTTTGACTTCAATGTTTTGAATAGCATGCAGGCAATGTGCGACACCTGATCTTTCTTTATTACTGAGTTGAAGCTCAAGAGCTCAATTTCAGGCACACCTGTTCTCTAGAAAAAAGGAAGACTTGGGATCACCCAGGACCAGTGACAATAGTGGAGGGTGCTGGCGAAAAACAGGTGGGCAGAGAAGGAGATTGCCAGTTTCCTACTCCTGCACACCTTTGAACACTTAGAGGTACCTTGAATAATTTAGGAAGGAACGTATAGATCACCAGATGACTAGGAATCACCACAGAGGCACAGGAAATACGAGCAATCAACAAAATGTCTCTCCCTCCAAGGGAAAACCTCAATTCCTCATCATCCATGGTCAACACAATGTAAGTCATGAAAATATTGGATAAACAATTCAGAATATTTGTAGTGACCAAACTAAATGAGATGCAAGAGGAAAGAGTCAATGAGCTCCAGGAGATTTGAAAGAAGAAATAGACACCATAAAAAGAATCAAATGGAATTGTTAAAGATGAAGAATGTGATACAGGAAATTAAAACCTCCCTCAAAAGTATTAAAGATTAGGTCACACAGAAGACAGAATCTCAAATATTGAAGACAAAACCTCTGACCTAGGAAAAAAGTATCAAAAAGATTGAGAAAATTACCAAGAAAAATGAGGCTGATATTTGAGAAATACTAGTTACAATCAAGCACCCAAACATCTGGAAATTGAGTATCCCAAAAGAGGAAGAAAATAATAAGAGTATTGATAATTTATTCCATGAAATCCTGGAAGAAAGCTTTCCAATCCCAGACAGGCATTCAATTATCCAGACCCAGGAAATAAATAGGACCCCAAATAGAATCAACCCAAGATCTTCTCCAAGGCACATCATAGCTAGATTGGCCAAAACCACAAAGACAAGATACTGAAATTGTCAAGAGGGAAATATCAACTCAGTTTCAAAAGTTATCCCATCAGGCTAACCCTGAACCTCTCATCAGAAACAATACAGGCAAGTAAAGAATGGGGGAAATATAGTCAAAGTGTTAAATGAAAAACAATTTTAACCAAGAAGACTATACCTAGCAAGATTATCTTTCATATCAGAACAAAGATAAAAACACATTCTCAAATAATCAAAACCAGAAAACAATTTACCAACTCCAGACCAGCTCTTCAAGAGGTTCTGAAGGGAGTGCTATACCAGGAAGACTAAAAAGTGATACAAATGGGAATAAGAGAACAAAAAACAACCAAGAAAAATGACTCACTTAATGGTAGAAACATGTCCAGAAATATCAATAAGAACATTGAACTTTAATGGATTAAATTCTCCAATCAAGAGGCACAAACTGGCTGAAGGGGAAAAATAGAACAAAACAAAACAAAAAACAAGAAACCCTCTATCTGTTGCCTATAAGAAACACACCTTATGGATAAAGACATACATAGACTAAAAGTAAAGGGCTGGAAAAAGATATTTCATGCAAATGGAAATCAAAAAAGGACTGGAGTTGTGATACTGATTTCAGAGAAAATAGGCTTTAAGACAAAGACTGTAAGAATAGACAAAGAAGGGCATTATATAGTAGCAAATTATCTAATTCATCAAGAAGACATAACACTTATAAATATCTATGCACCCAACTCAGGAGAACTTGAATACATGAAGAAAAACTGCTGGAGATAAAAGGAGAGACAGGGTGCACCACTATAATTGGGGGGATCTCAGCACCCCATTATCTACTTTAGACAGACCTTCTAGACAAAAATTAGCAGAGAGATACAGGTCCTAAACAATACTATAAATCAAATGGGCTTGACAGACATCTATAGAACTTTCCACCCTAAGACCACATAATATACATTTTGAGATGAACTTTGGAACCTTTTCAAAGATTGACCACGTGATAGGACAGAAATCAAGCCTTTGAAGATTCAGAAGTATAGAAACTATATTCAGCATCTTCTCAGACCATGATGGAATTAAACTTGATATTAATTTCCAGAAACATCCTTGAAAATATACAAACATAGGAAACTGAACAACCTACTTCTCATTAAATTCTTAACTATTAAAGAAATTAAGTATGAATAAAAAATATTATGGAAACAAATAAAAATGAGTACATGAGTTTCCATAATCTATGAGACAACACAAACGCAGTCATAAGAGGGAAATTCATAGCAATTAATGTGCATAAGAAAAAGATGGAAAGGTGGCAAATATACAACTTAGCATCACGCCTCATAGAATTGAAAAAACAATAACAAAAAATGCCAGGCAAAAAGAAATCATAAAGATTTAAGCAGAAATACATGAAATAGAAAATAAACAAACTATATAGTAAATAAATGAAAGCAAAAGCTCATTCTTTGAAAAGATTAACAAGATTGACACCCATTAGCTAGATTGATAAAGAAGAAAGAAAGTAGCCAGATAAATAAAATACGTAGTGAAACGCAACATTACAACAGACACAATAGAAATACAAAATATCAATAGAGGATAATATGAGTGACTATATGCTAACAAACAAAATCTAACATGAAGGAGATGGAAAAATTCCTGGATGCTATAATCTACTAAGATTGAGTCAGGAGGACAGAAAATCTGAATAGACCCATAACAAGCCATGAGATTGAATTGGTAATAAATAACCACCTGACAAAGAAAAGCCCAGGTTCTGATGGTTTCACTTCTGATTTCTATAAAACTTTTAAGGAAGAGTTAACTCCCATTCTACTCAAATTATTTCTAAAGACCAAAAAGGAAGAAACCTCTCAAATTCATTTTTGAAGCATCCATCATCCTCATTCTCAAAACATGACAAAAAAGGAAAACTACAGACCAATATCTCTGATGAATATAGTTGCAAATATTCCCAACAAGATACTTGGAAATCATATCCAACAACATATAGAAAAGATTATTCTTCATGACCAGGTAGGCTTTTTACCAGGGATGCAAAGGTGATTTAACATACACAAGACCATAAATATAATACATCATATTAACAGAAAGAAAAATAAAAACCATATGATCATTTTGAATGAGACAGAGAAAGCATTTGATAAAATGCAACATCCTTTCATGATTAAGACTCTCAGCAAGATTGTTATAGAAGGATCATTTCTCAACACAATGAAAGTCATCTATGAAAAACCTATAGCTAACACTACACTGAATGGGGAAAACCTTAAAGGTTTTCCACTAGAAATTGGCACTATACAAGGTTGCCCACTTGCTCTGCTGCTTTTTAATATAGTGCTGGAAGTCTTAGCCAATGCAAACAGAAAAGAGAATAATAAAAGGCATTCAAATAGGCAAATAAGAGTTGAACATATCTTTATTTGCAGATGACATGATGGTATACTTAGAAGACCCAAAGGTTTCCATGAAAAAAAAAATTCTTAAAGTAATAAATGAATACAGTAATGTGGCAGGATACAAAATCAACATCCAAAAATCTATTGTATTTCTATATACAAACAATGAGGTGAACCAAGTAGAGCTGAAGAAAGGAATCCTTCTTACAATAGCCACAAAATGTATAAGATACCTAGGGATAAATCTAAGTAAGGAAGTCAAAGTGCTTTACAAAGAAAACTATGAAAATCTCAAAAAGCTATTGAAAATGACACAAAGAAGTGGAAGGAGATCCCGTGTTCCTGGATTGGAAGAATTAATATAATCAAAATGGCAATAATACCCAAATTAATCTACATACTTAACTCAATTCCAATCAAAATACCAGAGACATTCTCATAGATATAGAAAAGACAGTCATAGAATTTGTCTGGAATTATAAAATACCTCTTACTGCCAAAGCAATTATGCACAAAAAGAGTGGAGGGGGCAGCATATCACCCCCTGACTCCAAAATGTACTATAAAGCTGTGATCATCAAAACAGCATGGTATTGGTACAAAAACAGACAAGTGGACAAATGGAATAGAGTAGAGACCCTAGAAATAAATTCCAAACCTTATTGCTAACTGATTTTTGTAAAAGGACACCAGTCAATCCATTGGGAAAAAGAAAATCTCTTTAGCAAATGGTACTGGAAAACTGTGTATCCACCTGCAGACAGATGAAACTGAACCCCCATCTTTCACCATTAACAAAAATCAACACAAAATGCATCAAAGATCTGAACTTAAGACCTCAAACTATAAAACTACTGGTGGAAAACACTGGGGAAACTCTGGGAGACATTGGAGTAGGCAAAGACTATGTAAATAAGACTCCAAAAGCACAGGCAATAATCCCTAAAATAGACAAGTGGGACTATAACAGACTAAGAAGTTTCTACACACCAACGGATACAGTAAATGGTGCAAATTGACAACTCTCGAATGGGAGAATATTTTTGTAAAATATGCCTCAAGTAAGAACTGATAACTAGAATACACATGGAATTCAAAACAGCTGACCAGAAAAAAAATGTTTTACCCATTAAGACATAGGAAAATGAACTGAACAAAAAATCTAAGAAAGATATATGAACAGACAAAAAGCACATGAAGAGATGCTAAACATCCCTCATCATAAGGGAGATACAGATGAAATCCACAATGAGATACCACCTCACCCCTGTCAGAATGGTGAAGATTAAAAATACAAAAAGTTATAAGTGTTGGCAGGGTTGTGGTGAAAGGGGAACTCTCCTACACTGTTAGTGGGAGTGTAGATTGGTCTGGCCACTGTGGAAAACAATATGGAGGTTCCTCAAGGATCTACAAATAGAACTTCCATTTCATCCAGCAATCCCACTTCTGGGTTTCTATCCACAGGACAGGAGAATGCTCAGTAGGAAAAGTGCTTGCACATCAATGTTTATTGCAGCATTATTCACGGTCATTAAGACACGGAACCCACCCAAATGTCCACAAACAGATAAATGGATGGAAAAAGTGTGGCACATGTACTCTATAGAATACTACTCAGCCATAAAATGCAACGAGACCCTGGCATTTGATAGAAAGGGGTCAAAAATAGAAGATCTATTGTGAGTGAAGTAAGCCAGGCTATCAAAGAAAGATATTGTATGTATCCACTTAATATATATCAACTATCTGCACTTTACGTTAGAGATTAAAATATTGGCGAGCATAAAAGCAGTGAAAATAGTTATAGATGCTGAGAACAGTGTGAAATGGGGGGGATAGGGTGAAGAAGGAAAAAGTATAGAGGATAATAGCAAGAGAACAAATAAAGAGGCCTGACATTTGTTGGACACAGGTAATGGTTTATTACCTGTTGAGGATAACATGTATAGTATACTCAACTGTTCTGGTCTGAGAAGTATTTCATGTAGGTGAATTCTCTTTACAAGCCAAATGATACATAGTGATTGAATGTTTAAAAAATAATGAGAATAAAAAAAAAAACCTAAAAAAATGAAAAGCTATTTGATGATGATGATGTGGATAGTAATGTCTTTGTCTTGACTGATATGCATGGTAACTGCTGGAAAAGAAAGTGTTACACACTGTATAGATATATGTGATTAAATGAAATATAAAAAATAATAAAATTTTAAAGAAAAAACAGTTTGCAGCACAATGAAATCACATGCCACGCAAGCCTGAATATTATTATTCCTAATTACTTTAAAAAAAAGAATGAAGAGATTTTCTTACCTACATTTAAATTCATGCCATAGCTGTGATGGTAGAAAGAGCTAAGCAACAAGTAGCTGCACTTAGACTCAAATCCTACCTTTTAAAGGCCAATCTTACATTTTCCAGAGTCTGAAGGGTGGAGTGCAATGAAGCATCTTACAGGTCCATGCTTGCTCATCAGACTATTTGCTTAGCTAAGTCATAGTCTTTACGTAAGCCCCAGCCGCTATACAAATATGCATTTCATTATTTCGGTGACTTGAAATTCATGCCGGGCACATGTGCATGTGTACCCAAAATACCGAGAGGAGACTGGAGGAGAAGGGATTGAAACACGGCCATCCTCCCTGGGGGGTGATTTCTTGCTGCTTTCTGTCTCTCTGTCTCTGTCTCTCCAGCACGCTCATGCACCCCATAACAAAACCTTTCTCTCTCTCTCAAAAAAAAAAAAAAAAAGTCAGGTATATAAAAGAAATTTGCAGAAGTAAAATCATCCATATTATTATTATTTTTATCTATATTATTTTCGTAGTAAATTTGGGCTATGGGATGTTGCCCATTTAAAGCAGTAAAATTTAAGACTGAGATTTTTTTAAATCAAATACTTTTAAAAGTAATAGCCATTCAAATTAAGCACAAAATTTAGAAAATAAAATAAGCAAAATTTCTACCAGGAATACACTGACAAAGAAAAGCAGAGGTAAAAATAATATGAGACATAACAATATTTAACTTAATAATTAGCAAAGGAAATCAAGAAATTTCATATTGCTAAAAAGTTTAAATCTATGATGAAAACATTGTAGTAAAAAATCTTCTATGGACTAAGTAGTAAAACATTACAATATGGTAGATAAATAGCAGTCATCGATCAAAAAATCATTTTTTTGCCTAGAATATTTGTGGAAAGCTATTTCTCATCTATTCTAATTTGTGTAATTCACACAAAATATTATGGAGGGCCAGTAGGTGCTGTGGGGGCTAAGACTTTGGATAGCACCTGGTCAATATCATAGTTTGAATCCAGACCCAAGGCTTGAAAATCACTGTGTGTGTGTGTGTGTGTGTGTGTGTGTGTGTGTGTGTGTGTGTATGCACGCATGCCCAAAATCCCAAGAGGAGAATGGAGGAGAAGAGCTTGTGGCATGGCCATCCACCCTGGTGGATGATTTCTCACTTTCACTTTTTCTCTGTTACTCTCTGGCAACTGCAAGCACCCTGTGGCAAAATGGAAAAATACATTGTAGAAAATAAGGCACTTAAGAAAAAGCTTATGTTAAAGAGTATATGTACATTTTGAAGAAAAATAATAGTACAAAATCCTAGTATCTTCTACCTAGACCAGAAACTGAGTATTACTATATCCTGGGCACCTCTTACTTGTCTTTCGATAGCTTTAAGTGCTTTAGTCTGGAAGCAATACACATCACTTCTACTCAGGGTCAGAACTAGTCACATGGCTCCAACCTAAGTGAATGAATACAGCAAATGTGGGGACCTGGTGACTCCAAACCTCCTACCACACCACACCATGAAGAACCAACTATGGATCTATGCATCGGGCCTTTCTGGGTTTGTTATTTATTGCGTGGGTCTATAGGTCTACCCTTGCTCTATGTTTATATGGTGTTTATTGCTATAGCTTTAAAATAAGTCTACTTGTTTGGCAAAACATGTCTTTCCCATATGTCATTCTTCAGGATTATCTTTCGTACTCACAGGCCTTTACACTTAAAGGGTCCTCCCTTATCTCGGGGTATACTATTCAAGGAACTTGATGGATGCTAGAAACTGATGATAACACAAAATCCTATATATACTTTGATTTTCTTACACATATATACCTGTAATAAAGTTTAATTTATAAATCAAGTAAGATATTAACAGCAACTGATGATAAAATAGGACAAGCATAACAACGTGCTAGCATCATTACCCTTGTTCTTTGGGGCCACTATTAAGTAAAGGTTATCTGAACACTAGCACTGCAATATTGCAGCAAGCAATCTGATAACTGCTTTGGCTACTAAGGGACTATGGAGAGCCAATGTATATACAGCACGGACACTCTGGACAGAGGAATCATTCAGAAGTGGTGGTGGGGGGGATGGAGCAGGATCGTGTAAGATGTCCTGCTACTCAGAATGGCATGCAACCTAAACTTAAGAATTGCTTATTTATGGAATTTTTCATGAAAAACTTTTGAGTTACTATTGACTGTGGGCACCTGAAATTGAAGAAAGCAAGATATCTAATAAGGCAGGATGATTATTCATTAAAAATTTAGAAGCAGGACAATTTCCACTAAAAAGATTGCTAGGAGTTTGATAGAGAGTGAATTGAATCAATAGCTAATTCTTTAAGAGATATTTGCTATAGGGTATATGGGCTTGCCAGAGAGACAGAGAGATCAAGAGACAGAAAGTGAAAAATCACCCCCAGTGGGGATGGCCACACCACAATCCCTTTTCCTCCATTCTCCTTTCAGAATTCATACATGCCAGGTATGAGTTTCAAGCCATCTAGTCAAGGACTCAAACTGTGGTCGATCACATGGGAGTCTAACATCTTAACCACTATGCCACCAGTTGGCTCCTCAATAAATTATTTTAAGGAGAACAGACTTTGTTATGATACTGACTTTTGTAGTTCATGAATGCAATATATCTCATGTATCTATTTTAATAATTTGCATAACTTTCTTTGTACAGAAGTTTGGCATATAGTTGTTAGAATTTACCTGGCTATTTTAATTTTACTTACATTTAACTTTATTTAACAGATGAATAGGATATACATTCATATGATACAACAATCAAAGTGATATAAAAAGGTGTCTATTGGTTAGTCATTCATCTATCTTGGCCACTTCTGAGCTCTTCCCTTTTTCGGTATTTTATAAAATAATGGCTTTTATAATTTTTTATATACTCTTATAATGTTTCTTTATAAAACTATAAAGAAACACAATATATTTATTGCTCATTTTTCCCTTTTTTGCATTAAAAATGGTGTACTGTGTATGCTGTTTTTCCTCTTGATCTATTCACTTAGCAGTATGACCTGGATATAAGGGGACATACTAATCTTTCTCAAGCTGAATATTATTTAACAATAGTAATAATCTCATTTTTAATGTATGTTATATAATCCAAGCAGTACCGTAATGTTATTGGAGAGTATGACATAACTTCTGTCAGAGATTCCCAGAAACAGAAATGGTGGGTCAGTTTTAGTTCATTTAAATTTCTTGCCATACAGAAGATTTTTTTTGTGCACTTGTTTTAATTTACTTGTTACCCTGAATTTTTATATGTATTGAATATATATTAATTTTTAAATATACCAATGTAATTTTAGAATAAAAGTTTCTAAAACTTACTGTTTTTATCATTGAAACTTTTAGAGTTTTTTCATAGTTACTAATTGTCGTTTTAAGTTTCTTAGTGATGAGAAAAATGAAAGCTTTCTGAATATTAGCTTTGGTCTTTGGAATACCAACAGCATAGTTTAACTAAATAAAACAATGTTTGCACAATGAAATGTCATTGGGATGATTTTTCTGGTTAAGAGTGTTTTCTTTTTTTTCTATGTTCATTTTATTTTTAAGCCATGAATTTGTATGGATTTTCTCTATCTCTCTCTCTTTTTTTTTTTTTGAGAGGTTTCTGCTATAGAGATGTGTGCTCTCCAGAAAAACAGAGAGAGACAGAGAGACAGAAGGCGAGAGAAATCACCCCCCAGGGGGAATGGCCATGCCGCAATCCCTTCTCCTCCATTCTCCTCTCGGGATCTTGGACATGCACATACACGCGCCCAGCTTGAGTTTAAGCCACCAGGTCTGGAACTCAAACCATGGTCGACTACATGGGAGTCCAGCGACATAGCCATTACACCAACTGCTGGTCCTATGGTGTGGATTTTTTAAGACACTTTCTTTGTATCTAATAAAATAATCATATGTATTTGAAGTCGATTTGTGGTTCCTTTGTTTTTTCATTTCATCAGGAACATATCTTTTAATTGGATAAAAATAAATTAACTAAAATTCTTGAATGTTAGGAGAAGAAGAGAACATTTTTAAAAGAAAGATAAAAGAAGGAAGCAGAAGTTAACGGTTATCAAATATACAATAGAAAAGATAAACAATGATAAAAGTTTTTTGTTTGTTTGTTTGTTTTATTTTTTACTATCCCATGTCTGCTAATAAGCACAAAAAGCAAGTGTAAAATACAGGTGAATATAAGAAAGAGAAATTGAGAGATAAGGAAAACAGAAGTACCATATTATTAAATATATGAAATAGCAATATTTTTAAAGTGATATTTAAAGAAATAATGGGCTTCTGGAAAAAAAAAAGATGACATACATAAACATTTCAATAAAAATGTTGATTAAAAAAAGTCAAGAAAATTTTCCAAAAGATAAAATGTAAATAATAAAGAGATACAAAATTGTAAAGAAAATTTAAAAATTATATTATCAGGCCAGCCCATGGCATGGTGGTTAAGGCAGCTGCATGCCAAAGCTGCATAGTTTGAGTACCAGACTGGTGGCTTGACAAACACACTGGGCATCTGTGTGTGTGTATACCAAAATCTGAAATGGAGACAGGATTGCTGCTTGAACATTTGCTATGGGGAGGTGCTTTCTCATTTTCCCTCTCTCATTCTCTGTCTCTCTCCAGTAAATGCATGTACTCTCTGGCCAATAAAAAAATAAGAAAAAGAGAGATGACTGATTAAACATCCATTTCAGGACCTGCAGGTGGTATTGTGGTTAATGCAGCTGGATTTCACATGGCTGACTACATGGTTTGAGTCCCGAACAAATAGTTTTCAGAAAACCACACCAGGTGTGTGCACACATGCCCAAAATCCCAAGAGGAGAATGGAGGGGAAGAAACTGTGGACTGATCATCCCCTCTAGGGGATGATTCCTCATCCCTCTCCTACCACCCTGTCTCCCTGGTGAATACATGTAGCCTATAGCACAACTAAAACATAAAAATTAAAAGTCCAATTTAAAATAGGGAGAAGAATGGAGAAAGGATACTAGAAAATAATATAATAAAATGTTTTGGAACTGAAGAAGAGGGAGTCCAGATTTAAAGAGTACATCAAAATGCAAAGCATGATAAGGGAAATAATAGTAAGGTATGCTGTTGTGAAATTTTAGAACATTGGAGGTAAAAGTCACACACAAAAGAAAAAAATCAAAAGTCATAGGATCTCTCATGAGCAACATTGGGAGTTGCAAATCAATAGCATGAAGCTTCAGTATGCTAAGAGAAAGAAAATGTCTTACAACTAAAGTAAATATTCACTTGGACTTTTTTTTGGAGAGATTTTTGCTATAGGGTGCATGAGCTCTCCAGAAAGAGAGAGACAGAGAGACAGAAAGCGATACATCACCTCAAGGGGAGATGGCCATGCCGCAATCTCTTCTTCTCCATTCTCCTCTCAGGATCTTGGGCATGCATGCACACGCACCTGGTGTGAGTTTAAGCCACAAGGTCCAGGACTCAAAATGCAGTCAACTACATGGGAGTCCAGAGACATAGCCATTACATCAACTGCTGGTCCCATCAATTAGACTATTAAGTATGGATTAAAGCCATTTTCAGACACACAAGGGTTTTTGTTTTTGTTTTTCTAGGGATTTTTACTATGGGGGGGTGCATGCACTTGCCAGAGAGACAGAGAGAGATAGACAGAAAGAGAGAAATCATCTCCCAGGGGAGATGGCCATGGCACAATCCTTTCTCCTCAATTGCCCTCTAGAGATTTTGGGCCATGCACTCAAACACACCCAGCATGAGTTTCAAGTCACCAGGTCCAGAACTTGAACAACAGTTGATCATATGGGAGTCCGGCACCTAAATCATTACATTATCTGCTGATCCCACAAGGAATTCTTAAAAATTGCTTTAGGTTTACATCTTTTATCTTCATTCTTTTACAAGAAGCTACTGGGAAAATAGCCCAGCCAAACAAATGAGTAAAACCAAGGGGGGAAAAAAGGGACCTAGAAAATAAGTGATCTTACAAAAAAATAGGCAAGTTCTTCTGATGACATGTGCACTTATTTTATATTATTAGACCTTAAAGTTATTCCCAATTTTTGTCAATTATTAAGAATTTCAAAATGGTATCTTTTGTGTAAAATTTTAAAAAGATTGCTAAAACCAGAATTATTTTGACAAAATTTAAAAATGGTACACAATCTCTAAATATATATTTCCTGATTGTTTCATTAATGTTTTTGCATCATAGTTTCCAAATACTGAGGGGGAATGTGTAGGGAGTTGTCCACTTCCTCTTTTAGTATTCAATATACTCCTGAAATTGATAACTTAGTATTGTGTGATTACTCTCTCAAGAAGTCACAAGAAATTTCCAAGAGAGACTCTTTCTATAAGCTCTTTTGGCTTTTCAATGATAACATATCCAAGAACAAGGGGAGCTCACAGTTCCAATGTCATGTTTCAGCACTCTTTCTTGTTTGGGGCTCTTTTTCGTTTTGTTTTTTAACATTCAGGCAAATGGTTTTTAATGTGTTACCTCAAATGAAATAGTATTTTTGACATTTATGGTTAAACAGAAAAGGATTTTTATTTATTTATTTTATAAATTTTTCCTTAATTTCTTATTTCAGTTTTTTATACATTCAATCACATGTTACTTAGCTTACAAAGTGAATATTCCAACATGTATACATTTCTCACCAGTCCACTTGATAATACTATAAAGTAATCTTCAATACATAATAACCCATTTCTTTGTCCCATAAATGCCTTATCTCTCTATTTCTCCTTAATGCCCTTACTCAGACTCTACTCCTTCCCACACTGTATATGGTATTCACAACCATTTACTAAGTTTCTATGACTGTTAGTCATTCAGTTTCTGCGATAGAGTGCAGACACTTGAAATATAATGTCTCTCCTTCATAGCCTGCCTTCCTTCACTAAGCAGTAAATCTTCCATATTCATCCACTTTCTTTCAAAAGCCAGGGTCTTGTTTTTTATGAAACAGTAGTATTTTGTAGAGTATATGTGCCACACTTTTTTGATCCATTCATCTGTTTGTGGGCATTTGGATTGGTTCCATGCCTTAGCAATTGTGAATAATGACACAATAAACATTGATATGCAAGCACTTTTCTGATTAATAATTCTTCCAGTCTTTGGGTAGATACCAAGGAGTGGGATTGCTGGATCATATGGTAATTCCACTTGTAGATCTTTGAGGAATCTCCAAGTTGTTCTCCACAGTTGCTAGACCAATTTACATTCCCACCAACAGTGTAGGAAGACCTCATATTGCCAAAACGATCTTGCATAAGAAGAGTGGAGTGCACGGCATCTCACTCCCTAGCCCAAAAATATACTACAAAGCTGTAGTAATCAAAACAGCACAGTATTGGTACAGAAATAGACAGGTGGACCAATGGAACAGAACAGAGTCCCCAGAAATAAACTCCCAGATATACAGCCAACTGATTTTTGATAAGGGTACCAATCAATCCAGTGAAAAAAGAAAAACCTCTTTAGCAAATGGGGCTGGAAAAACTAAATATCCACCTGCAGAAAGATGAATCCAAAACTCTACCTCTCACCATTGACAAAAATCAACTCAAAATGGATCAGAGATCTAAACCCAAGACCTCAAACTATGAAACTGTTGTTGGAAAACACTGGGGAAACTCTGGGAGATATTGGGGTAGGCAAAAACTTCTTAAATAAGACCCCCAAAATACAGTCAATAATCCCATAAGTAGACAAGTGGGATTACATCAGATTAAGAAATTTCTGCATGACAAAAGACATAGTAATTAGTGTGAATTGACAGTCCTCAGAATGGGAAAGTAATTTTGTAAACTATGTGTCAGATCAGGGACTGATAACAAGAATACACAAAGAACTCAAGCCGCTGTCCTGAAAAAAGATGATCAATCCTATTAATATATGGGAGAATGAGTTGGAAAAAAAAAAAACACTCTGTAAGGAAGACATATGAATAGCCAAAAGGCAAATGAAAAAGGGCTCAACATCCCTCATTGTAAGGAGATGCAGTACAAAAAAAACATTTTTAGAAGGATTGAGGGGTTTCCTATTTAAAGGAGGCAATTTTGGAGGGCAGAAGAACCCTGACTCATAGAAAGACAGTCTGAGGGACTTTTCCAGATGATCTTTTGCTTCCTGGAGAAATTGAGTCCTCTGACCCATGTGTTGCTACATCAGGGAGCTTGGGCACTCTCCAGCCTGTAGCTCCTCCCTCTCCATATACACACATCACCAACTATTAGTAGCATAGGCAGACCCCACACTTCCTAGAGGCAGGTTCATAATTTTCTCCCATTCATAATTTTAGCATGCTTTTTTATTTCATAAAAGACTCCAACAAACATAATTAGTATCTCATGGTACAATTAATCTTATCTTTATGCATGAATAATAGCATCTTCCTACCATAACCATCCATCATTCATGCTGACATTACCAGGTTTCAAGAGCATGCAACCTGTTAAGAATATAGCTATTAGTATCTGGAGTTGACTTAGTAGATTTTCTGAGAACATTTTAAACTGATTTCCCCAGTGTTTGGTGTTTCATACAGCCTGTCAACTCTTTTATTTAATTAAAATAATTATTATTAGGTCAGCCTTGTGGTACAGTGGTTAAGAGAGCTAGATCTCACTTGGCCAAGTGCTGTCTGAATCCTGGTCCCAAAGGCTTCAAAAACAAACAGGGTGCATGTCCATAAGTGCCCCAAATCCCTACCTGATGAAAAAATGGAGAAGAGATTTAGATGTGACTATGCTCTATTAAGAGAGACTTTTGCCCTCTCTCTCAGTCTCTTCTAATGAGCACATGCATTCTCTAGCAATTAAAAAATGTTATTAATGTTATTTTTCATGAAAACTTATATTTGTATATATTTATGGTGTTTAATGTAATGTTTTGATATATGTATACAATGATGCATGATGAAATCAAGCTAATTAACATATCAATTCCTGTGCTTTCCTATCATTTTTATGGTGAAAAATTTGAAATTTACTCTCATAGTTATTTTGAAATATAAAATACATTGTTTTTCTGAAGTCACCATGTTGTCCATAGATCTCAAAATATATTCCTCCTGTCAATCAGAAACTCTGTTCCTGTTGGCTAACCTCTCTTCATTCCCTTCCTCCCCACCTACCTTTAGCCTCTCTTTGTTCTACTCTTGACTTTTATGAATTAAACTTTATTAGATTTCACATATGAGTGAGATTATGTAGTATTTGTTTTTCCACGTCTTGCTTATTTCATGTATGTCCTCGAGATTCATCCTTGTCATAAATGACAACTTTTTAAAGGACTGAACTGTATTCTCTTGTGTTTATATGCCATATTTGCTTCTTCTACTCATTATGGATGGACACTTAAGTTGTTTCCTTATCTTGGCTATTGTGAATAATGCTGCAATGAACATTAGAGTGTAGATGTTCCTTTGACATACTGATTTCAGTTATTTTGTATATATATTCTTAAGTGAGATCACTAGTTCATACGGTAGTTTTATTTTTAGTTTTTTTGAAGAACCTCAGATAACTATATCATACTTTATAATAACTGAACTAGTTTATAATCCCACCAACAATGTATGCAAGTTGTCTTTTCCCTGCAAAGTCTCCAGCATTTGTGACCTATCACCTTTTGATAAAAGCCATTCTAACAGGTGTGATGTGTAATATCTTTGTGATTTTTAATTTGCATTTCCTTAATGACTAGTGATGCTGATCATTTTTTCATGTACCTATTGGCCTTTTGTATGTCTTCTTTTGAGAAATGTTGGTTTGAGTTTTTTACCCATTTTTAAATAAGGTTATTTGTTTTCTTACTAGTGAGTTCTTTGAGTTCCTGATTTTGAATGTTAACCTCTTATCAGATTTGTGGTATGTAAACATTTTCTCCCATTCTGTGTGTTTTATATTTTTGCTTTTATTGCCTATGCTTTCTGGTCATATCCAAAAATTACCCAAACAAATGTGATAGATTTTTCCCTATGTTTTTTTCTAATATTGGGTCATCAGAAAACTCATGATACATTTTTGCAAAGAAAAACACATCAGGGATTTAGGAGAGACAAGGGGCAGGCCTTCAGAAGAAGTCTCCTCCATTTCAGTCAAGAACTAGTACTTTCAGGGAATAAGAGAAATGAAGATTGTCTACTGATAATTCAGCCTCCAACCCCCAGTCTCAAGTGAAGAGACAAAGGGCAGGCCTTCAGAAGAGGACTCCTCCATTGCAGCTGAGAGCTAGTCAAAATATTCCTGAATAACCACTGAATCTGCTACACAAAGTGATAAAAATGGAATGGCAAAGAGTTTTCAGATCACCTCCTCCGCACGTCCCTGAATGCTCAGATTGAACTAGAAATTAGGAAGAAACATATAACCCATCAGATGACTAGAAATCACCACAAAGGCACAAGAAATATGAGAAACCAAGATAATACCTTGTCCCCCTCCTTCTGCAAGGGAAAAGAATAACTTCTCTTCACCTACAGACAGTACAATGGAACTTATGGAAATGACTGATAAATAATTTAAAATATTCATAATGACTTAGCCAACAGAGATGCAGGAGAAGAGAGACAATGAACTCCAGAAGACTCAGGAGAATAGAGCTGAGAATTTCCAGGAGTTGAGGTAGTTCTTGCATGATCTGAAAGAGGAAATACACATAAATAATCAAACAGAACTGTTAGAGATGAAGGCTGTAATATAAAAATTCAAAACTTTCTTTGAAAGTCTTAAAAGCAGACTAGACCATACAGAAGATCAATTATCAGATGTAGAAGACAGAATCACTGGCCCAGGAAAATCTACCATAGGGATCAGCAGTTAGCATAATGGCTATGTCGCTGGACTCCCATGTAGTCGACCATGGTTTGAGTCCTGGACCCAGTGGCTTAAACTCATGCTGGGCATGTGTGTGTGCATGCCCAAGACCCTGAGAGGAGAATGGAGAAGAAGAGATTGTGGCATGGCCAACCCCCTGGGGAGGTGATTTCTCACTTTCTGTCTCTCTGTCTCTCTCTGTCTTTCTGGAGAATGCATGCACCCTGTCCTAAAAAAAAAAAAAAAAAAAAAAAAAAAAAAAAAAAAAAAAACCCTCTCAAAAAAAAAGAAAGAAAGAAAAATCTACCATAAAGATTGAGGAAATAGTTAAAAAAAAAAAGAGAGAGAGAGACTAATATACAAGAAATACTAGATACTATAGAACATCCAAACATCTGGGTAATTGGTATCCCAGAAGGTGAAGAGATTAATAAGGGCATTGATAATTTATTCCATGAAATCCTGGAAGAAAACTTTCCAAACCTAGAGAGGCATTCAAAAATCCAGTCCCAAGAAACACAATGGGTTCCAAAGGGAATCAACACAAGAATATCTTCTCCAAGACACATTATAGCCAGATTGACCAAAATCACAAAGTCAAGATACTAAGACTAGCAAGAGAGAAAGGACAAAGGACAAGTTACCTATAAAGGATATTCCGTCAGGCTAATAGCAGACCTCTCATTGGAAACAATGTGAACAAGGAAAGAATGGGAAAGTATATTCAAAGTGTTGAGTGAAAAACAATTTCAGCCAAGACTAATCTACCATGAAAGATTATCCTTCATATGGGAAGAGAAGACAAGAACATTCTCAGATAAACAAAACCTGAAAGAATTTACCGACACCAGAACAGTTCTCCAAGAAGTTCTGAAGGGAGTGCTACACCAGGAAAACCAGTCAGTTACTCAGAAATAAGATTTTAAAAAGATCTAAGGAAAGGGCCAACTTGATGGTAGAGACAAGTCCAGAATTGAATATTATCTTCGAGAATTTAAACAGAAAGCTCAAGCCTCAACAAAGTTAGGTGAAGTACATGAAACTAAGCTGATGAAATAGAACTTTGTGACTTTTGACTAAAACAATGTTGATCTTTTTCTATGCTTTGTACTACAGAGATAAAGATTTTTGTCTTCTCTTGAATTGTCAACAGATCCATGTGCCTACTATTTGAACAGAATCCTAAACTGTTTCCTGACTTTAAGTCTTAAGCAAAGTTCTCTTGACATTTTTAAATTTTGATTTATTAAAGCTAAAACTGCCTTTCTTGAAATTAAATATATATATTAAAAATACCCACTTAATGACTACAGTAAACTATATGGCCTCAGCTAGGTACTATTTATAGTATATTCATTCTACTCACAGCTTCATGCCTAAACTCAAACATTTGTTCACAGATATTTATGTATCAGCTGAACTTGTTATTGAAAATAGTTAGATCAATTAATATATTTTGCTAACCAATAAAATGTAGGGGGGGAGGAAAAATGGAAAGCAACTGCAGATACCAGAGACAGTGTGGGAAGAAGGTGGGAAATGGCAGAGGGTAAGAAATGGGTGTGTGTGTGGAACCAGCAGTTAGCGTAATGGCTATGTCGCTGGACTCCAACGTGGTTGTGGTTAAACTTAAAACACACGCCGGGTGCATGTGCGTGCGTGCCCAAGATCCCGAGAGGAGAATGGAGGAGAAGGGATTGTGGCATGACCCTCCCCCCTGGGGGGTGATTTCTCGCTTTCTGTCTCTATGTCTCTCTCTGTCAGTCTGGTGAGCGCACGTACCCTATAGCGAAAAACCTCTCCAAAAAAAAAAAAAAAAAAAAGAAGTGGAAAAGTATTTATTGATAATAACATGCATGACTAAGCCATTATACAGTGTATTCTGGATGGAAAACTGCATTTTGTATTCTGTGATGATGTTCAGTGAATGAATATAAAATAAATAAATAAGAAAACCACAACACTTTTCTGACAACTCAATAGTTTAATAGTTTAAGGGTTTTAATCTTATTTTTTAATCTATTTTGAGTTTATTTTTGTACCTGGGATGAGAAAATGGTCTAATTTTATTCTTCTGGATGTGGATGTCTGGTTTCACCAAAATCATTTATTATGTCTCAGCAATTTTATGAAAAATAAGTTCACTGTAAATGCATTAATTTAGTTCTGGGTTTTCTATCTTTTTCCACTAGTTAAAATGTCTATTTTTATATATTTGCTGTATCATTAGGAATGCATCCAACTTGCCATTAAAAAAAAACTTAAAAATTAAGCAAATTAAATTTAGGTATGTTCAAGATTTAGTGCCATGTATCTAAATTTAATAATTGGGAAATAAAAATGGCACATTATTTTTCCTAGATAAAATTAAATGTTGCCTCAGGCCCCACTGATGACATTCTATAGGAAATCCAAGCATCTAACCTCAATGCCTATAACAATTATAAATAACATTTTCTCTTATGCCTATTTTATTGTCATGTATTATAAGGCTTGGTTGTTGGGTTCTAAAAATAAAACTGATGTCTGATGTTCTTATTTAAAGACAGTACCACCTGGCAGCTAGCACCTCTGTTGAGAAGGGCTCAGAACTCATCTGTGAGTCATAAAGAAGAAGCATTCAGGGATAATGTAAAGGAAGAGCAGAGTAGAGATGTCAAGTTGAGAGACAAAGAGGAAACCACAGGGCTCAGTTCTTAGTTATATCATTATCCTGAGATCCTCTAGGTAATCTCGAGTCTTTTGCTTTATATTGAGTTTTCCATAAATCTCAATCATAATTACTGTCAGCAAAGGAAAGACCAATATGAAAATGCCCTAAATCCTAGAAAGATAATTCTAATCAATTGCTCATGTGCTCTTCTTTCAATATTTTGGACATTTCAGGAAGTTGTCAAATGAGTGGATAAAGATGATAAGTTGTAAAACTATGTCCTTATTTGATCAGTTCTACTGAATGAAGCAAATCATTGTAAGTGGTTAAACAAAACAGAAATGTACTATATTGATAAATTAATCCTAGCTCAATTTCTTTCCTGGCATGAAACTAACATTTTCTTTCATCAAAAATTAAGTATATAGACATATTAACAATATTGGAAACATGATGTGACCCTGTTTAATCTAGTTTATGTTTTTAAAATTTGCCAGAGAAAATATGTGCTCACCAGAGAGAGAGAGAAAGTGAGGGAGCACATCTCCATGGGAAATGGTAATGTTGCAATCTCTTCTCCTCCATCTATCTCCGCCTTTCAGAATTTTGGGCACATGCACATATGTTCCCAGCATGTTCTTCAAGCCACCAGGTCCAGCACTCAAATCATACAGTTGGCCATTTGGGATCCAGCTCCTAACCTCAACGCTACAAGCTTTCTCTAATCTATCTTAATATTTTAGTTTGGCTAAAATAATAAACCAGAAATCTTCAAGTCTTATTCCTAAGTTCACAAGAACAATGCCAAATCATATGTTAAAGCTTTCCGTAGACTTGAATACGAGTTCGCAAGCACTCATGTTTGCAGTTACACTGGAATTACACTTCAATAAACCCACTGTAAATAGAAAATATCACAAGGTAAAAATGCATTTAGTACACCCAACCTACCAAATATTATAGCTTCACCTACCCTAAATGTGCTCAGAACATTATTTCATAATTGGGCAAAATCATCTAACACATAGCCTACTTTATAATAAAGTGTTAAATATCTCATATAACATAATCGATATTGTACTAAGAATGAAAAACAGAATGCAATCCTTATTATTTTAAGGTAAAATTATTCTCAGCTTTTTTAAAACCAATTAGTAGCCCATCCCTTCATAAAGCCAAAAAGTCGTAAGTCAATTACTGCAAGTCAGGGGCCATCTATATTTTGCAGTTAGAGTTCCCTTTACATTTCATGAAATGTCACATACTATAGAGAGGATGGAGGTCATAGTCATTTTTTTGTCTCAAAAAAATAAGACTTTTTCAACATTTAGTAATGTTTTTTCTACTAGCTATGTCAGGAGCTTTGGGTAGCCCACCTCGTACTGTTAAGTTTCATGGGTGTTTACTTTTCTGTTTCCTGAGGAGGATCTATGGTGTTGAAACTTAAAGACAGACAAATCAAGTTTAATTTTTACAGCTCTTTTTTTTTCAGCATTAATTTTAAAGAAAAAATGTTAGGGCATATCTGTTCTTTCTTACTATTTTAAAAATGTTTTTGAAAGGAGTTACTAGAAAAGAGTAGCGCAATAAAAAATAACAACATAGAAAAGAGAGAAAATGGCATTAAAAGAAGAGTAGTACACTACACCTTAAATTAGCATCAATAGAAGCCCTAGTTATGCATCCTGGAATCCAAGAAACAGGGAAATGTGGAATTTTATAACTCTTTATTTGAAAGAAGGAAATGTGTCAATTCCTGAATTCATACAAAGGCTTCAGGTATCTGAAATACTTAGATGCATTTTCTCCTCGGGCACGACTGGAGCTAGAGAGTGATAGAATACACAATGCTCAGAAAAGTAGTGTTTAACAATTCAATCTACAATTTGTATGACTTTGATAGAGAGTCTAAAGGTGCACATTATAGTCCAGTGAAGTTAATTTATTATGAGCTTAGGTGTGTGATTGACCTAAGAAATCATCATATATTTTTATCCAAAGATTGCATTTAAATTACCTAGAGGAGTGGTCATACGCCTTGTCTCCTAAATTACCTTCTGGAAATGTTTTTTTTTTCTTTCTGTCAGGACTTTGATAGGTACTTTATGCCAAACAAAGCAGCAGGAAAATTTTATCCAAGACTGGGAAAATAGGTAAACTCTACTATTAATTAGAGACAGCAGTTTAAACTCCTTAGATTCGAGAAACCAAGCGCTGCTTGAAATGTCAGGAGAGCTGAACCACAGGGCTGCCTGTAGTCACAATCAGCCTCTTACAAGTAAATTATATCTCTTCCAGCTCCTGCATGCATGCTTGGATGAGGGCTCAGTTCCTCACCATGAAGCATGACAAACATGGTTTTATTATGAAAAAGATTCATAATATCTGTTGCCAGATGCACACCAGGACAACTGAAAATCGCCAGTAATGCAAGAGAATGAAAGCCAGATTTTGAGAGCAGGATCTCCCCATATGCCTGCCAGGCTGATTTATTAACAAAAAGTTAAATGTAGGAAACTGATCAAGTAAGTCTGAAAGAGCTGTTTGATACTGACTTCTTAAATGAGTACAGTTTAATACAGATATAAAAATCTTTCCAAGATAAATTTCAAAAAGTGATGTTAATTAATGTTTTGGAAATAAAAAAGACAGCAAAACCATTGTTTCTCCAGATCACTTCTCTTTTATCATAAAGAAAACAAGCAGATAGCATACAGGAAAATACTTTTCTTCATCTCTGTTTTAAGAGAATCAAACATCCAATTAATCTAAAACTGGTGTCAAACAATGAAGTCATATAAGGTGAAATGAAAAAGGAGATCCTAAGGCACATCCTTGCTCTTAGCTATAAAATTTTACAAAATTTACAGACACATGAATTTATACTTTTTGCAGATACCATTTGCTTTTTTCAATTTTTTCCTACCGTAGATCTAATACTTGAAATGTCTCAAAAAGTAAAATTTTTGAGACAATAGAGAAATCTACTATATTAGTTCAAGTTGCCCTAGCAAAAAACCAATAGATTGTGTGACTTAAACAGCAGAATTCCCCCACCCCCCCACACACAGCTCAGAAGAATGGAAGTCGAAGATCAAGGTTCATCAAGGTTGGTTTCTGACGAGGGTATTGTTCCAGCTTGCAGATGGACACCTTTTTACTGGGTTCTCATATGGTGAGAAAGAGATAGCGAGCAAGCTCTGGTGTCTCTTCCTATAATGGCACTAATTTCATCATTAAGGTTCTACTGGCATGCCTCTGTTCAGCCCTAATTACACCTCAAAGACTCTGTCTCCAAATACCATCACACTAGGGCCTCTGCATATGAATTTGGAAGGGACACAAATATTTAGTTAATAATATCTATCAAATTGAGACCTAAGCAGAGGCAAAATAAGGATCAAAACTAAGTAATAGCAAGTTGGGAAAAAGAAGCAAGTGACTATATAGGGAGGAGTTTTAAGAACGGGTTAAAGGGGTTCAACAGGTGACATGATGGTTAAGGCACTGGACTTCCACAAGGTTGAAGGTTTGATTCTCGGACCTAGCAGCTTATTTTCTCACTTTCCCTCTCTGTCTCTGTGTCTCTCTCTGGTGAATGCATGTGCCCTATAGCAAATTAAATAGCAACAATAATAATAAACAAAATTAAATCATTATTTAAAAAATAGAATGGTTTATTGACTAGTAAAGCATAGAGAACTGGTGGAGACAATTTAATAAATATTTTTAAATACCCAGTAGAGCAAATTCTGAATGTCACAATGTAAAAAAATGATAATGTCAGGGATAGGAAATATGCTTATTTTCTTGATTTGGTTATTGCACACCTAAAAATCTAACTATATCCTAAAATGATGTATAACTGTTATGTGTAAATCAGAAATTATAAGAAAATGTACCTAACAAGAGAAACGATGAATTAGGGCAGCTGGGTCAGTAATTCCATTCTGAGAGATGTATAAAACGTATTCCTGGATCTCAAAGTGCTTTTATGACCATGTTCCAGGATCTCCTCCTATTGCAACCACCTGGTTGCAGGAAATGAATTGTAAGGCTCCTTCTCTCTTTCGCTGTGCATTCTCAGTGCTCATCTTCATAATGTGAATTTCCTATCCATCACATATTCTTCCAATATTAGGTATTTTTGAATGTGTCTTTGTTTAGTGTCCCCAGCTAACTTGAAACCTCTGGAGCACAGGAACTGGGCTGCTCACATCTGACGCACTAGTCTAAAGGGCTGTGTTGACAGCCTATTGCATCATGCTATGATATGGTGACAGACAATGACTTACTAAAATTCCTACTGTTCTCTCATAAACTTTCTCATATAAGACTGTACTTTTTTCATATGTCATCACCTTCTAAAAATTCATTTTTCTTTTCTTCTATACATGTCATTGTAGCTTTCCACATTCTCTTTGCAAAAGTTATATGTATTTTGCTTTCAAAGTTTTTATATACCTGTAGAGATTTTCTTACACTAGGTTTTAAGAAGATTTTAGATTTTTAAGATAAGGTCTTTTTTTTTAATTTCTGGGAAGTCATAAAATGAATGACAAGCGTTTTATGCTGCCTTCCTCAAGGACATACTGGTGTAAGGATGAGCTATGAATCATTAGGATTTGCCTTTGAATCTGCTAGTAATTTTGACTCAAATGCCATCAGTGAATGCCAGAAAGTATTAATCTCCAACAGGTTTTTCTCTTGAGAAAGTGATCATTATATGCCAAAAAATTATCATCTTTTTCATAATCGTATGTATGGATACATATGTCTATTTCCTGTGTCCTCTGTGAGGTCATCTTAAAAATACCCAAAGCTTTCTTTCTATTTAACAATAGAGCTGTGCTAAGAAAAAAATCATAGTATTTTAGTCAAAGCATTTCTGTAACATTTTTCTGATTATAAGCAATATCTTTGCATTATAGAATATTTAGAAAATATGAAAACTATGAAATGACAAACAAAAATCATTTGAAATGTGGTTATAAATAGCATTGACATTTTAGAGTATTTCATTTTAGTCCTTTCTGTCTTTGTGTAAGCATAATTTACATCACACCGAGTACTCATGTCAATGTCTATTTTACATAGCATAATATTAACCGTGTGTTTCCATGTCATTGAAAATATCAAAAGGACCATCTCGAGTGATGTAAAATGCTGCATTTTTTGAGGGGGGATAACAGGCTGACTGAGATATTATTTGTATACTTATAATTCACACATTTAAATGACATAACTTACGGTTTTTAAATACTTAAAGTTATACAACCACTACCACAATAAACTCTAGAATATTTTCATTACTGCACACACAAAAAAAATTCATAATCTTTAACTATCACTTCCATTGCTCCAATACTCCAAGCCCAGAGAACCTCTAGTTTGCTTTCTGCATAGATTTGCTCATTCTGGACATTTCCTACACAGATAATCAAGTATGACTTGGTCTCTTGTGTCTGGCTTCTTTTGTTTAGTATAATATTTTTAGGGTTCTCCTTGTTGTAGCGTGTATCAGTATCCAGTTATTTCTCATAGTATATGTTATTTTCTTTTCATTTCTTTTATACATTCAATCTCTATACATCACTTAGCTCGTAAAGCTAACTTCCCAACAGGAATACATTTCACACTAGTCCAGTTAGGGATACTATACACATTATCATTAACTGATAATAATCCGTTTCTGTGTCCCATAAATGTCTTGCTTCTCTATTTTTCTCCTTAAGGTCTTTCTTCACACTCTTCTCCTTATTTTTGTGGCCAAATAATACTCCATTGTAGTGTTTATGCTTTTATGATCTTCCTAAAGCAAGGGTATTGATTCAAGGCTTTTTATACTGGGCACAATTAATTTATGGAGTATTAAATACTAAAGAGGATCATTTTAAGAAACTTTTAAGTCAAATGTGCTTTCATTCTCAGATTTTCTTTCTTCTCTATTTATTCAACAAGTATTTATTATCAAACAGTAATATACTGGGCTTTCTGAAAGCTTACAAATACAATGTGAACAGCATCAATATAAGTCCTTTTTACAATTCTGTAAAAAGCCCAACATTAGCAAATGATTATAAATAGAGATGTAATTAAAATTAAACATTGAGATTATACCTATCAATGCCTTTTAATCAAAGTCTACTTGGAACAAACTCATAGTTGAACGAAGGTGAGTTCATTTGCTCCTTCCTCTGGGTAAAGAACATATGGTAAGCCATGGAGCATCTCTGTGAAAGGGTGTTGGAGAGAGTTAGAAAACGTGGGGTTATGTTAGGTAATTTTGGAGAGAATTCAAAGAAGCATGATTTTGCTCTGACTTAAGTGCTGTCAAAGTAAACATTATTTTATAATTGGGTTATCTTAATGGTTTTTATGTAGAGGCAGGAAGTACAAAGTAGGATAAAGTTACAATCGGTAAAGAAGCACCAGTCATTTATATTTGCTAAAGGAGGAGCATGTCTGATTATTTTTGGTTTGGACTGTGTTCTTTGCTTTGACTGTGCTCAGTCAGACTGATAATGAAGTGGTCTTGCTATCATAGTCAAAGTGGCCTTGTTTGATGTTTTGTTGTGTGACATTCTTTATGTCCACTTAAACACCATGGCCAACTGTTGGAGTAGGCCAGTTCACTGTTAGCCACTAAGAGTAATATTGTCTTTCTTAGTATCCCCTCTTGGCCAAGGATAGAGGAAGGCTATCTGTAGGCATAAATGTGCAATATTCTGGTCTTTATCATACCCACGATTTTGTTATCAAGAGTTTGTCCAGAGAAGATTGCCTAAGGCTGAACTTGTGTCACTTCATCCTGCATCCTCTTTGTTACAGAGTCAGTTGTTGAATCATCTAATGTGGCAGTGGCTGGGCAATAACAATGTAAGATCCTGGAAATGATCCACTGGCCAATTGTAGCTCAATCACCACACACACACACACACACACACACACACACACACATTGGTTTTTTAGAAGTACCTAAAGATAAGCATCTAAATTATCAAAGCTCTGTGCTAAAACCATGTCCCAGCATTTATCTGGGTCTTTTCTAAAGATCTAGTTGGATTTTTTGCCCCCTGGTCATGGATTATTTTTTTCTTGATCTGTAAAACCTATATAAACATACCCAGAGGTGTTTATTGTACGTATGAATTGCCCTTTGGCTGGCCAAAAGGAAATGAAATGCTATGCAATTGACCATTACAACCCTGGCTAATGAATTTAAATGGTGTTATTGCACATCAAGGGCAGAAGTTGTGTCTTCATAAACAGTAGTGATTTAAACGGATATATAATCCACTAAAAATATAGGTATTGAATATCGCTCTAGAGGTGAGTTGGCCATTGGTCTCCTAAAACAGAATCTTTTCAGAATAAACAACAGTTTACTCTGAAATGGCTAGAGCATTTCTGAAGACAACAAACTGAATATTTTAGCAAAGATAGTCCCAGTATTTGTTCTCATTTATGATGGTTTGCATTTTGCTGGCAGAGTTGACAGGTCTGGCACTATAATTTGTGGATCCCAAGGAAAGTGAAATTAGAGTGCTCTTTATTAAAAAATTATCGCATATTCTAACATGGCAACGGGAGAACATTAAACCAAGCATAGAGCCCTTGCAAAGTGAGGACTCTGTGAGATTGCACAGGTTGCTGCCAATGAATGGTTGCAATGACTTCAATATAAATGATTTGCTGGCACTGGGTCAAGATATAGTCTTCACAGACTGAAATTTGGGCTAATTATATGAAGCAATCATAAGGAGGAACCTGCCCAAGCCTATCTTGGTGACCATGAGAATGCATCTTACAGAACTCCAACTAGAGGGAGTGGAATTGATTGAGGCCCCTGACTACTGTTCTCTGAAATTTGTCATCGTATTTAAGCCAGCATCCTATTTCCAATAAGTTCAGTGATGATAAGGCAGTTCTGATTTTGGGATGCAGGGAACTACTCCCATAGACAACTTTGGTTTGTGGATGCTCAGTTATCTTGCTGTACTTCCACTATTTATAGTTTCCCATGGTCTTGGGGTACTTCTACTAGACTGCACACTGGTTTAGGATGTTTCCTCAAAAAATTCCTATCCTCTCTTCTTTACTTTGGGTAAGACTTATAGGAGGTTGTAAGGCTCTCCTAGCCTTTCTTTGCTTTCTTCCCATCATCTTTCACAGATATTTTCTCTAGTAAAATTATCTGAAGGTATTTCTTGAAGAACCTGAACCAACACAAGTGGTACCAGATGTGGTCTGATAAAACAGGTGGTAAGAGGGGACTTGGGACTGACTTGCACATTGCTCAGTGGATGAGAGATATATACTGGTTGGTAGATTGAGCACAGATACTCTCTAGCACATGGTGGTAGCTCAACATTAGATTTCATGGTTGGTGGCCTGGAACAACATCCAGGTGAGGCAGAATGATGTGGCAAATGCAATAATGTAGTCACTTGAAAAATATAGTGTTAACAATGCCTAGATATATAACAAGACAACAAATTCATGGGTAGATAAACACTCATAAGACATATTGATGTCCTACAGGATAATGAGAAACTGAGAACTGTGACTGAGTGGTTAAAACCTAAGTGCAAAAACCAGAATCAAGATTTTGGCTCACAAAAAGGCTCGTGTCTCTCAGTGGAGGAGCAGACACAATAGAGCAGCCAGCTGGAGACCTAATGATCCAAGTTTCCGAGTTTCCAAGATGTTGGAATACATAGCCAAGGCTGCTGTATGAAGGTCAAGGCCCTGATAGGGTAATTCTGGAATCCTGAAACAGGGATGGGACTATCTGAATGGTTACCTCTTACAGTGTTGCCCAGAGTTCTTTCCTGGACCTTCTGAGCTATGGAGGTGGCTCCTCCTTCTTTGGTGAGAGCTAGTGCTCCTATTGTGCCAAAATGTGCTAAAAAATATCAGGAGACACTTGTATCTTCTCTCTTGGCTGCCAAGCCAGCTCCTACTGTCAAATCTCAGTCTAAAAAAGCTTTAAAAGGGAAGAAAAATACTTTCTGATTAAGGAATTGCAAGAATTAGCTGGCAGACAGTTTGGGATTAAATTTTGAAGATATTTGATAAAGGGGGCCAAAATGGAAAACTAAATAAACCAGAACTCATTGTGTCTGAGACCCTTGGTCTCAGAACCCACATTTTAACATCCAACCAACTACTGCAGGGGCAGAGAAAACTTGCTGCTAGGGCTACTTTTGGAAGCCTGGAATAGAATTATAGCCAAATCTCTGAAGTGGAAATGCCTGCTTTGCTCCAGCATGACTCAGAGGAGGGAATGACAATACTGAGGGAAGTAGCCTGCTGGAGTGGCTATATTGGGCACCTCCAGGAGATCAACCAGAGGAATAGTTTGGAAGAGGAATGAAAGGATGTTGCACTCACCAAGGTCATCAGGAATATGCTAGTGAGAGAGGTCCCAGTATCACTACCAGTCCAGCTGTGGCCTCCTCTGCAGTCTAGCGATGATAGTAGGAGACAGCCACAGAGCTGAGGCCATTACCATCCAAGGGAGTCAGGGAACACTGCTGAAACAGAGACCAGATGGCAGCACTTGGTGATTACAATCACCAGAATGAGTGGCAGGGTCACAGAACAAGCAAGGAGGCTGGTTCCATTGGGAAATGGGCTATTTAACCAGGCATGGTGTTCCTAGGGCAAAGTAGACAGTCAAAAGATATTACATATCTACACTCAAAGGAGCAACAGTTGAAGAATAGAAGGCAGATGGTAATTTTCTTACTGAGGTTGTTTAAAAAAATTCAAAACATTTTCTTCAACTCCTATTATACCACAACCATTTCCTTGAGTCCATGATTAAAAAGGCCTATGGTCACTCTTATGGTTAATCTCATGATGGAGGAAGGAAAACATCCTGACACAGGCTTAGAGTTAGCATTGACACCCAGAGACCAAAAGCATCATCATGGACCCCAAGTAGTATAGCAATCCAGTAGGTCCATGTGACAAATGGAGTCCTTGATCAAGTTTGTGTCTGTGGACTCACTATCGGTGACTTCCCCAGTGGCTGAATACATCATTGTAATCGACATGGGTAGCTTCTGGATTAACCCTGTAGAGGTCTATTATCCATAAAGTAACAGCCACCACATAAGAAAAAGAAAAATACAAACTTCTGAAAGTTCTCATCCCATGTTACCCCCATGACTGTGTTGTCATTCAAAACTAGTATTAAATTCCCAGAGATAGAGTAGAGATGACTAATACCAATAAAGACCTTTAAGATGCAGAGTTGGTATTCTTATCATAAATTCAATTATTTCTCCAGGCTAAATGCTGCAGAAAATGGAGATCTAAAGCATGGCATTGAACTTAACCAAGTAGAAGCAGCATTTTACTCGCTATACCAAAAGTGATTTAATATTAATAGCTAGAAAAAGTTAATAAAATCTCAGGTACATGATATGTTCCCATTGATTGTGTCTGTGCATTATTTTTCTTTTTAGTTTTAAAGAAGGATCAGAAATACTTTGAGGGATGGGACCGGCAGGTGGCATGGTGGCTAAGGTCGTTGTACTCCCACGTGGCCAACTGCAGTTCTAGTTCTGGATCTGGCAGCTTGCTTTCTCATTTTCTGTCTGTCTCTCTCTCTTGCTCTGTCCTTCTCTGGTCAAATGAAATGTATAAAGTTAAATAATATAATCCTTTAAAAAATAAATACTTTGAGGGGTAGACAACACTACTTATTTACAGTTTTGCCTCTCAAGACTATATTAACTCTTTTGTCTCTTTTCGTACTTGGTACAAAGAGAGCTGGACTGGGGCCAGACTGTGATGTAGCAGTAAAACATGATGCTTTGCAAAGCCAACAGGTGGTATGGTGGTTAAGGCTCTGGACTCACATGGCCAACTGCAGCTCAAGTCCTGGACCTGATGGCTTACTTTCTCACTTCTCTCTCTCTTTCATGAGCACATACACCCTAAAGGAAATTAAAAATAATAATAGCAGTAATAATAATAATAAATGAAAAAAAAATTTTAAATGATGCCTTACAAAGCTGACCCACATAGGAAGGTTCCTGGTTAAAGTCCAGAGACCTCTCTAAGCATGTTGAGCATGTGAATATCCATGATCTGGGGCCTAAAGGCTTAAAGCTGGAGGTGGATCATGTGTCAAGATCCTGTTGGGATGCTTGCTCTCTCTCCCTCTCTGTCTCTGTGTCTCTCTCAATCATAGAACAAATAAAAAACTTTTCCTTAAAATTAATAAATAAAGCTAAAAATCTGTCTGAATCTTCCTCTGAGTGCCACATTCATCTATTACATCGATGGCATCATGCTGAATGGACAGAAAAGCATACTGGGTGAAGATTAAAAATATAAAAATTGATAAGTGTTGGCAGGGTGTGGTAAAAGGGAAACTCCTATATCATTGGTAGAAATGAAAATCACGCTGGGTAAAGTCTCTTCACAATCTAAATGATGTATATCAATTTAATGTAAATAATAATAATAAAAAATATGGAGGTTCTTCAAGGATCTACAAATAGAACTACCATTTCATCCAGCAATTCCACTCTTGGGTATCTACCCAAAGGACAGGAGAATGCTCAGTTGGAAAAGTGCTTGCACATGAACATGTGTTGCAGCATTATTCACAATTGCTAAGACGTGGAACCAACCCAAATGTCCACAAACAGATGAGTGGGTGGAAAAAGTGTGGCACATATATTCTATGGAACACTACTCAGACATAAAAAGCAAGACCCTAGCATTTGATAGAAAGGGGTCAAATATCGGGAACCAGCAGTTAGCGTAATGGCTATGTCGCTGGACTCCCACGTAGTCAACCGCTGTTCACGTCCCGGACCCAGTGGCTTAAAACTCATGCCGGGCGTGTGTGCATGCGTGCCCAAGATCCTGAGAGGAGAATGGAGGAGAAGGGATTGTGGCGTGACCATCCCCCCGAGGGGTGATTTCTCGCTTTCTGTCTCTCTGTTTCTCTCTATCTGTCTGGTGAGCGCACGCGCCCTATAGCGAAAATCCTCTCAAAAAAAAAAAAAAGGAAAAGGGTCAAATATGGAGGATCTATTACTGAGTGAATCAAGTCAGGATATAAAAGATAGATATTGTATACATCCACTTAATATATATTGACTATCCACACTTTATAGTAGAGATTGAAATATTGGAGGGCATAAAAGAAGTGACAATAGGGACCAGCAGTTAGCATAATGATTATGTCACTGAACTCCCATTTAGTCGACCACCGGACCCAGTGGCTTAAACTCACTCTGGGCACTTCTGTGTACGTGCCCAAGATCCTGAGAGGAGAATGGGGGGAAAGGATTGCAGTGTGGCCATCCCCCGGGGGGTGATTTCTCACTTTCTATCTCTCTGTTTCTCTCTGTCTTTCTGGCAAGCACACGCGCCCTACAGCAAAAACCTCTCCAGAAAAAAAAAAAGAAGTGAAAATAGTCAGGGATGCTGAAGACAATGTGGAATGGGGTGGGAGGAGAAGGGAAGAGTATAGAGAAGGATAGCACAAGAATAGAGAGCCATGACATTAGTGGGGCATAGAAATGGTTTATTACCTGTTGATGATAACATGTGCAGTATTCTCAGCTGGACTGGTCTGAGAAGTATTCAATGTTGCATAAATTCTTTATACAAAACAAATGATGTATAGTAATTACATGTTTAAAAAATGAGTATAAATAATAATGATAATCTGAGAAAAATGATGAAAAGCTATTTGATGATGATAATGTGGATAGTAATGCCTTTGTCTTTACTGATACGCATGGTAATTGTGCTGGAAAAAGAAATATGATATACTATAAAGATACATGTGATTCAATGTAATATAAAAATTATGACAATAATAAATAAAATTAAATTTTAAAAATAGAAACTAGATGTTTTAAAAAAAGCATACTGGGGAACCAGCAGTTAGCGTAATGGCTATGTCGCTAGACTCCCACGTAGTCGACCGCGGTTCGTGTCCCGGACCCGGTGGCTTAAAACTCACGCCGGGCGCATGTGCGTGCGTGCCCAAGATCCCGAGAGGAGAATGGAGGAGAAGGGATTGCGGCGTGACCATCACCCCTGGGGGGTGATTTCTCGCTTTCTGTCTCTGTGTCTCTCTCTGTCTGTCTGGCGAGCGCACGCGCCCTACAGTGAAAATCTCTCCAAAAAAAAAAAAAAAGCATACTGGAGGCCTCGTTAGGAACTATGTTCTTCAGGAGGTGGGAATAAAAGAAATAAGACTTAGGGGTTGGCCACTTCAGTGGCTGGTCCTTCATGATTAGGGGTCCAGTGGTCAGGAGCGTGCTAGACTGAAAATAAAAGACAAATGTTTGCTTTTTGTATCGCCAGCTACAAAGAAGGAAGCAGGTTTAATGCTTAGCAGGCCTCATTGGATTCTAGAAGCAAGGAATCTACACTGAGTAATAGAGAAGGCTGCTGGTTCTCAGCTCCACACTAAGTCATCAGTTTCTCTGCCTCCATGGCCTTCAGATTTATAGTGGGTCATCTGAAGGTGCTAGGAAGCTCCAGCTTGGAAGTCACTCTGAATGGTGTGATCTATCCTCTCAAAGTATATATTCTATCAGAAATCCCTGGAAAAGCCTCAGTCCATCTTGAAAATGAAGTGACCGTAACATGCTCAATGCCCATGTGGCTCCTATCCATGTCTTGCTTTCACCGTCTTGTCGGAATTATGGTGTTAGCAGGTACAACTGACTGAACGTTTCTGTTCCCATGAAATTCCTATGTTGAAATCCTAACCCTCAGTGCAATGGCATGAGGAAATGGGACTTTTAGGAAGTGGTTAAGTCATAAGAGTGATACACGGGTGAATGGGATTAGTGCCTTTAGAAAAGGGACCTCAAAGAGATCTCTCATCCTCTTTCTTTCTTTTTTTTTTTTCCTTTTAAAAATTATGTCAGAGGTACATGCATTCACCAGAGAGAAAGAAAAAGACAAAGAGAGTCAGGGAGAGAGAAAGAATCCCACAATAAGGCATGGTCACACTGCAGTCCCGTCTCCTTTCTCCATCCTGTCAGGATTTGGGGTATACATGCACACATGCCTGTTATATTTTTCAAGACACTGAGGCCAGGATTTCAACCACATGGTCAGTCATGTGGTTGAAATTCAGTTCCCTTAACCACCAGGCTACTGGTCAGTCCATCCTCCTTCTGCCTGGTGAAGATACAGCAAGAAGACCACAATCTGCAGCGCAGAGGAGGGTCCTCATCAGAACCGGACCATTCTGGGAAACTAACCTTAGACTTTCAGACTCTAGGACTGTGAGAAATAAATTCCTGTTGGCTATAAGTCACCCGTTTATAGTGTTTTGTTATAACAGCCTAAACTGACTATGGTAGTAAGCCATGGATTGCAAACATTCTTGGAAATACTCTTAAAATTATCCCACCAAAGTTAAGTCCTATCACTGCCAATTTATCTCTGCTAGTTTGTACTTAATATCCAGAAACATTTTTGTTAGACTACACTGCTATCATGATTCTCCTTAGTGTTATCAAAGCATCTGAATTTTCTTCATGAGATTTTCTATAAAAGTTAAGAGGCACTAAAGTGTTTGAAGTCATAGGGTAGTCCAAAATTATACCTACTTTTAGTTTGAATAATTGCTCTCTTATCTTTTGCTAGTTGGCAGGTCTGAGCAAGAACAACTAATTTTGCTACTTTAAATGATTTAATTTCTGAAGCTGACTTGCATTCCAAGAAGAAATTCAGGTCTCTTATAATTTGCTTGGACGTTCTCATTTTTATTTTTGAAGTTAAGCCGTCAACAAACAAAATTAATTTAGGTCTATCCAAGGAAGTCTCTAATAATAGCACTTTGTAGGGTGTAGGTCTTGGAGTGTTTCCTAATAGAGATAAACGATCATGGTGTTCTCCTTCTGGTAAAAGACAGAGGGTGGCAATGAGTAGTAATGTGTGAAGGGGAAGGAAGGTGACAAGATGACAGATTCTGAGTGCCTGTCAGTAAAACAGTCTGCACGTGAAATCATCAATTTTATCAGAGTCCCTGGAACGAAATCAGGGGAAGCTTTCACAAGATTTGCCACTGGTTGTGGTTCTGGCTTCCGGATCTCCTGAAAGACTGAAATGGGCACTGGGCTTGACCGATGTCTTCCTGGGTGTTAAGTAGCCCAGTGTCCAGGCTTGGTTTTTCACAAATAATAGGAGTTTTATAAGTTAAGAACCTGAGGAGAAAGTGTTTTCACATTGATTTATTATAGCATTCTTGCAGAGAAGCCTTAGATACATATTTAGAGAACATGAGCCTCCTCTTCTAATCTGGGCATAAATGAAATTAGTTGCTGTATAAGAAAAAACCCTAAATTTTCACTTTATGCCCTTTTTTGCATTATTTATTTAAAAATTTATGGTAAAAGATATATGGGTATACTTTTATATGTATTATGCATAGGCAAATATATAAATAGCTGATATATTTAAAGCATTTAATTATACCTTCAGAATGTAATTAACCTATGTTAAAAATATCACCATCTTCATAAATGGTAATAACTTTTTTAATAAAAGGGAAAGTATCCACTCTCCTGTATGCATATTTATATTTCTCTTAAAGACACTTTTTCTTTTTTTTTCAGAGAGAATTTTGCTAGAGGGAGCATGTGCTTCCCGGAGAAACAGAGAGACAGAAAATGGGAAATCACTCCCCAGGGGGATGGCCACATTTTCATCTCTTCTCCTCCATTCTCCTCCCAGGATCTTAGGCACACACGCCTGGAATGTTTTAAGCCGCCTGGTCTGGAATTCAAACCGCATTTGACTACATGAGAGTCCAGCAACATAACTGTTATGCCATCTGCTGGTCTGTCACCTCTATTTTTTTTCCTGACCAAAGTAATCAACTCTTTTTTTCTCTACAAACAAAAGAAAATTAAAGGGGGAAAAATGTCTTCCTTAGTTTTTTTTCTCGATGATCATTTATTTTATGTCATTTTAACAATTTGAGGTACTACATACCTATGTACATATGTATAAAATATATCCTACAGACCTTCCAAAAAACTACGGTAAGTTACAATTCCATTTGGTGACCAGTGTTTTCTACATTTTACTTAAAAATGATCTAGCCAATCAAAGATTATTTATTAATTAATTTAAGCATTTGTCTGACTGCTTGATCTAATAAAAATATTTTTATTTAACCCAACATTTCAAAAAATAATCATTTAACATGTAATCAGTATAAAAAGTATAGAGAGTTTATATTTAATTTTTTTCTTGTACTAAATTTTCACAACCTGGTATATATTTTTCACTTAGAGTACATCTCAACTTGATCTAGTCACAATTGCAGTGTTTGATGACCACAAGTAGAGTGGCTCGTGTCTTGTGCCATACAGGATATAATGTTAGTTAAGGGACAAGGATGTAGGAATTACAGTTTTAACTGACACATTGAGTTAAGTCTTTAAGTATCATTAAAATTATATAAACGTTAGCATTTTGGAAGGGCATCCATTATGACCATTCCATTTAGTCATTTATATATTTTTAAAAATCTTAAGTAAGCTGTAAAATCCATGATAACATGTCATTTCAAAATCTAAAGTAGCAGATCAGCAGGTGGTATGATGGTTAGGGTGCTGGGCTCCTTCATGGCCAACCATAGTTTTGAGTCCTGAACCTGAAGGTTTTCTTTCTCAAATTTCTTCTTTCTCTCCCTGTCTCTCTCTGGTGAGTGCACATCCCCTATAGCAAGTTTTCAGAAATAATAATAATAATAATAAATAAAACCATTTTTTAGAAATATAGGAAATTTAAATCATGTGAAATTTCACTTTACTCATAGGCAATTCAAAATTTGTAATGACATAAAGTTTATGGGAAAATTAAATGCAAATGACTCTCTAAAACATGTTAAAATATAATATTTTACATACTATATACTTGTTATTAACCATTATTATTCATAGTTTTTAGGTTCACATATTTTAATTTCATTATTTCATATATTTGTTAACTACCAACTACATGCCAGGCACCGTTCTAGATGCTCAGAATAGAATGAGGATTAAAAACAGATGCAGGAGCTAGGCAGTGGTGCAGCAGTAAAACACAATGCTCTGCAAGGCAATCCCATATGGGAAGGGAGGCTTCTGGTTTAAGCCCAAAGACCTTCATGAGTATGCTGGTACATACTTGCTCATGATCATCAGGGACTGACTGAAGACTAAGGTAGATCATGGCATTAGGACCCTGTTGGGGTTCTCTCTCTCTCTCTCTCTTTCTCTCTCTGCCTCTTTCACACACTCATGGAAAAAAATAAACAAATAAACTTTAAGAACAAAAAACAGAAAAGCACCTGCCCCTAGGAGCTAGTACTCCAGTTCAGGAGGCAGACACGGTAAGTCATATCAGCAAGTGTAGACAGGGGCTCCAAAGGAGAGAAATGTGACTCTGTGGATGCCCATGGCCAGACATTTACCTGAGTGACCAAAATGAAGGAAGTGGTGCATGGGTTAAGATCTGTAGAGGATGCAGGTGTAATTAAGAGAAGAGAGGAGAGAAGGCTATCACAGACCTCAGGAAAAGCAAATGCAAACGCCCTAGAGGGAGAAAAGGATGGAAAATTAAAGCAGGGGCCTCAGAGTGGTAAGGAAGGCGTGGAGCATGGAGCAGAGGAGAGAGAATTAGGGTGGAAGTACAGAAGGAACTGGAGATCATACTAGTGAACTACATTTTTTTATTATAAGAGCAATACAAAGCAAATCCTAC
>NW_006160069.1:2439409-2451457 GCF_000334495.1 Tupaia belangeri chinensis | reverse complement strand
GAGAGATCAATAGCAACCTGACATTTTGAAAACCTCAGGCAGGCCCCATGGCCTACTGGTTAAGGTAACTCAATCCCACATGGCCAACTGTGGTTCAAATTCCAGCCTTGGTGGCTTGAAAAATATGCCAGGTGTGTGTGTGTGTGTGTGTGTGTACCCAAAACCCCAATGGATGGAGAAGTGGAGGAGAAGGAATTATGGTATAACCATGCCCCATAGGAGGTGCTTGGTCCCTCCTTTTTCTCTCTCAGGCCATGCCCTTTTTTTTTTCTTTCTTTTTGGAGAGATTTTCACTGCAGGGCGCGTGCACTCGCCAGACAGACAGAGAGAGACATGGAGACAGAAAGCGAGAAATCACCCCCCGGGGGGACGGTCATGCCGCAATCCCTTCTCCTCCATTCTCCTCTCGGGATCTTGGGCACGCACGCACACACGCCTGGCGTGAGTTTTAAGCCACCGGGTCCGGGACGCGAACCACGGTCGACTACGTGGGAGTCCAGAGACGTAGCCATTACGCTAACTGCTGGTTCCCTCTGGCCATGCCCTTTTAGGAGCAACCCTCATGCTGGCCACACGTAGATGGTTAGTTGTACACAGAGTAGATTATGAACATTTAGCTAAGGGACTATTGCGGTAGCCTAAGTAAGATATAGTAGCCTCTTGAAGATAGACTGAAGGTAGCTAACAGGTCAATTTAATCAAATCTACCCTCAGTAGAAGAGCCTGTCTTTTCAATAAACACAAGCAAGGACACATACTTCCTTGAGCGCAACTAAAAATAAGAAGTTCAAAACTTCTGAACTGAAAACATTAGAAAGTCAAAGGGTAAACATACTTTTTATTGATGTGGGACGTCTTGCAGGTTCTATAAAGGGCTAAGAGTTGGAGATTTAAGAGATTATCTTAGTCACTGCGTGGTATGAGAGTCAGTAGATAAACTTTTTACAAAGCAAGGACTTTTGGATTACATTTGGATCCATATCTCACTTCTGCTACTTATCGTGTGATGAGATAGGAAACTAACCCACTCTTCTCAACCTCACATTTCCAATAGCGTCATCCCCCAGGACTGCTACAATGACTAAAATTAACATGTGGCCCAGCTGCAGTACCTTGTGTTAGTTGATGCTGCTACTCAGCAGCCAGAAGCCACATGGAAGGCCTGAGTTTGATTCCTAAAGGCCAAGTGTAGGGGCAAATGCACGTAATTCCAGCAGCTCAGGAGGCTGAGGCAGAAGGGTCACAACACAGCAAGACCATCTAAAAAAAAGTTCTCACTTACCGATTCATCAAAAATAAATAAATAAATAAATTGATAAATATAGTGCTAGAAGTTGAGTACTTGTATATTATGGGTTCATGGGAACTATTCCTGATATATTTTATTGTATTTCTCAATAGTTTTCTAAATTTTTTACACCCTGACCCTGGACTCGTGATTTGTGAAGTAGTATCTAAAACCAATGCTCTATTTTTGCCCAATAAGGATGTAAGCCTGTGTAACATCAAAGGGGGCCAAGTGAGATGTACATCTTGATTCCCCTCCTTCGGTCTGCAGAACTGGCATCCTTAGAGATGGGGCCCAGGTATCTGGGGGGTTTTGGGTTGTTTTGCCAGACAATGTGTGCATTCGCTGGAAAAAGAGAAAGAAAGAGAGAGCAAGAAAGTGAAAAAGCACCCCCTCCCACCCCCAGTTGGGAATGGTCATGCGGCAGTTCCTTCTTCTCCACTTATCTCTCCCTTCAGGATTCTGGGCACACATAGACACATGCTTGGTTTGTTTCTCAAGCCACCAGGTCCAGGACTTGAATCATGAGGAAGACCATGTGGGATCTAACCACTTTAATCACCACACCACAAATTGGCCCAATATTTGCATTTTTATTAAACTCCTCTTGTTATTCTAATGGACATTATAATTTGAGATGTCATCACCATATGAGATGAAGGGATGGGGGGATGATGAAGCAATGCCGAGTGTTGTAATGGGTCTGTGATCTAGACACTATTGAGAAAAGAGCTTGGCAACTTCCTTCAAAGCCCTCCATGGAGTTACCAGCTCTACTTGGAACCCCTAATAAATGTTTATCTGTCAAGATTTTAGAAAATATAGGACTTAACATTAAAAAAAGGCAAAAAAGTAAACCACTGAAGAAACATATTTATGAATAAACCAGAATATCTGGAGATTTCATTCAAATTCTAACTACTGGCTTGAATGATTACAAGCATAGCAGAAAACTGAGCATGAATATGAAATATATGTCAAAGGCAGCAGATGTTCAATTCATTAGAATTCATACATTGGTTCTGTTGCTTTTTACCCTCTTTTTGAAAGAATCACAAGTTCACAATGATAAGACTGTATTCATCAAAAACAGACATACTCAAGAGAGAAACATGCACACAGGGAGTTAACACAGGTTTCTAAGAGTAATGCAATGCCCATCCCGAAGGCATCTGGACTAGTGCTGCCAATATGTGTTACCTCATATCAGCTACCATTAATAGAGGCTAGCTGAAAGAATGAGGCTTATTTCCAAATTATCTCGGAGCCATAAGGCTTAAGGGGGCCTGGAGCAGAGAGACATTATGACTTTGTGAGCCTCAGGCACTTTGCCGTTCTGGTGCCCTTCCTCCATTAAAAATAGAGGAAAAAATGATATTTTATGACAGTGTTGGTATATAGACAAGTGGAATCCAGGCCAGGTTCATTATATTATGTTAAAAATTATAAATATGTACATAGAATATTATATTGCATGTTTTATATTATAAAATCATACTTTAAAAATAACTTGAAAAGAAATTATTTAATAGGCCCCTGAAAGTAATACATGCACTTATCAGGTGATCCAGCCTGGACCAAGAGAAATATCAGTAGTCAGCAAAGAAATTACACTTAGTATGGACCCAAAGTTCCTGTGAAAAATCTTAGAGCTCAAAGAGGACAAAAGAAAGATTGTTTTTGTTTTTGTTTTTGTTTTTAAGAGAAGTAAATAGCAATGAGCAATAAAACAGCTCCCTGAGGAAAGGGGTGGAGAACTCTGATATATAACTTTTGCCAATCTCTGTGGTGTAAATGCTCTCCCTATACAATAGTTTCTTAAATTCTTGGATTCAGAACAATCAGCTCTCACTAGCTTGTAAACGCATCCCATGGGCTGTTTTCCGTGTCTAGAACATTTTACCTTTTCTGAGCAAGCCCACCAAAACACGCTACAATGGCCTGTGCGACTTTAGGGCCACTCAAGCACAGCACGTTACGGTCATGGGAGGCCTCCAACTTCCTTCTAACTATTGCTAATGACAGCCTAAAAGTCGCTCCAAAATGAAAGAGAATTACAAGTGCGAATGAAGACCCAATCCACTTCCCCACTATTATCAATTTGTTCCTGGCAATTGTAAATAAATATCATGCCATACTGTTCTCATTTTAATAGGAAAGAAGTTGAATATTAGAACCAAGTTATATCAAGCCTCATTCTTAGAAAGTATACAGACACAGAACTGTCTAGGAAGGCCTTGAATTATACCATGCTTTAAAAACAAGGATTATTCCCAAAAAACTAACTTTGAATTGAGTTAACGTGAGAGCTGTTCTTACACATGTTACCTCCTTCTTCGATGCCATTGAATACATGCATTTATACACACACAGGCAATTTTAGTTTCCTGGGACTGCTATAACAAATTACAATTATAAATGAGATGACTTAGGCAATACAAATAAATTTTTCTATAGTTCTGGAGGTCAACTATCTGAAATCAGCTGCACTCAATTAGAGTTAAGAGGCCATAAGGGCTGAGGAAGGCCCTGGAGATTCAAGGGGTATCTATTTCCTGTTTTTTTCAGCTTCTACTGTCTGCCTGTGTTTTTTGGTTCCTGACCTCTTTCTCATATCATGCCAAGCTCTTGCTTCCATGAGTTGATTTCCTACTCTCTCTAATTTGCCAGCCTCCCTCTTGTAACGACCCTGGCGATTACACTGAGTCCGCCAGAATAATCCAGTGTAATCTCCCTGTCTCAAGATCTTCCATTTAATCACATCTGCAAAACCCCTTTTACTATATAAAGTAACATTTGTGGGGATTAGGAGCTGAATATCTTTGTGGGACATAACTCATCCTAGTGTGTGCGTGCACATGAGCCAATATGAATACTAACAAATGTATTTTCTTTATTTTGCCTCTTTTGTCTTTTGTGTGCCGAATCTATTAAAATAATAATGGAAACTAAAGAGCTTTCATGTTTTCATAGTTAAAAAATAAGTTTTATGGGAATTTAATAGATTGCTTTAGTGTCTTCAAATTATAATGAAACATTTATCTAAAATCTCTATCATAAGGGTCTCAGAAGACTTCATGAATATTATCTTAATTTTATTCTCATGACATCCAAATTAGACAGTGTAGCTGTCAGATACGTTGTGATAACAAATACATTGCAAAGCACAAGCTTTTGAAATAAAGGATGGTGACTTATTAAAATGTTCTAAGTACTTCTGAGTTACTGATGATGTCTGATGTGGAAGAAAATGAATAAGTATATAATGTTCAACTCATGGTTTATTTGCAAATTCATAGATTAAAGAAGCAATTGTCATTGCTTCTACCTAAAAAAAGAGAGTTCATAATAGAAAACATATACACTATTTTCATAGTTACTTTCTCATTAAGAATCATATTTCTATCTCTATCATTATTATTCTTTTCTTTTCTTCAGAGAGAGAAATTTTTGCTGTAGGGTGGGTGCACTCGCTCGAGAGAGAGACTCAGAGAGACAGAAAGTGAGAAATTACCCCCTAGGTGAGATGGCCACACTGCAACCCCTTCTCCTCCGATTCTTGGGCACGGACACACACACACTGGGTGTGAGTTTTATTTATTTATTTATTTATTTATTTATTTATTTTTGGAGAGGTTTTCACTATAAGGCGCGTGTGCTCGCCAGACAGACAGAGGGAGACATAGAGACAGAAAGCGAGAAATCACCCCCAAGGGGGGATGGTCACACCGCAATCCCTTCTCCTCCATTCTCCTCCTGGGATCTTGGGCACGCATGCACACGCGCCCAGAGTGAGTTTTAAGCCACCGGGTCCACGACGCAAACTGCGGTCGACTATGTGGGAGTCCAGCGACATAGCCATTACGCTAACTGCTGGATCCCGGGTGTGAATTTTAAGTTGCCAGTCTGGGACTCCAATGACAGTTGACTACATGTGAGTTCAAAAGTGCAACCATTCCGCCATCTGTTGGTCCCTATCTCTATTATTTTAAAAGTCCATCTCAAATCCTAGTAAGTCATATCAGAAATGCTTACATCTTACAAGATTTAAATTCAATATTAATTTACATTTCAAAGTAAATTAACATCTATTAATTCACATAAAAATAAACATTTCTCTCCTGAAGTGGACATTTCTCACTTATTTCTCTTGTCCCAAAATGTCATGAATTCCTGTAATCATTGACCTTATCATTCCTCTTGGCATTCTTCTAGAATGTTCCTACCAGTGTTTACAAGGTTAGATCACCTCTGCTGGTAACTTCAGAATTTAGAAAGGTCAAAGTCATTTCTTACACATTTCTCTTAAATCTGCCATTTTCCTTTTCATATTTTCTGTAGTTGCTTTCTAAACAAATCTTGACTGGTAGTTGAGGTCTTTCTTTTCTTTATACCTCTAATTTGTTTTATCCATTTGAAAAGAGTTTTCCCTGGGAACATCACCTCACTCTACTCCCTAGAAAGATTCACAGCTTCTACCGTGGTTATGGTAGAGGTGGTTATGTGGGTATGTGCACATGGGTATATGTATGCATGTATGTGTGTGGAACACATATGCATGCACATGCATGCATATATGTGTGTAAATAGGTGTGTGAATTATCTTTTTGTTTTGGCAGGTTGGTGGTTGTGTGTGGCCATATATTTCCAGAATCTCTTATCGCCTGAAGCTTTTCTGTTTGCTTTAGAGATTAGGAAATTCTCATGCTAAAAATGGCCCACTTCTTGTGCATACCAGGATGGTCTCTCGCCTACATGCTGTTACCTGCCAACATCCTTGCCCAGGCAGCAGTTCGGGATTCATCTTTCTTCCCTCTCACTATTGTGCCTTTGCTAGCTGTGCCAGAGCTCTGTGGGTGGCCTGCTGTCATCATACTCTGCACCTGTCCCAATTAGCAGGCCCGAGATGCCGCCAACGCAGCCTGCGTGCTGCTGACCTCATGGCTGGCAGGGCCAGGGCTTGATGGTATGTGGTGTCTAGACGCCATTTGTTAGAACTGCCTGGTGGGCGAAAGCTGTGGTGTGGGAGGTTTCTCACAGCTGTGCTCAGAGGCTGAAAACGCCTCACTGAAGCCTTGACAGCTGGGACTGGGTCACCCACCTCTGTGTCCTCAGTGCTAACCACAGGGCCAGCACAAAATCACCCAAATGTTTCTTGGATTAATTGCAGCTTGGAGCAATTCTGATTTATGCTGTTCCACAAAATCTAGGCTAGAGCAGAGATGAAGAGGATGGATGCTGAAGGCAGGAAAACACAGGATTCGAATCCTGACTCCACCACTTTCTGGTGACCTTAGACAAGTTTCACAATGACCGTGTCCCTCAGTTTCCTTACCTGTTAAATGGGGGCCACAGTCGTCCTGTCTCACGCGTTGTGATTAATGAAAGAGGTTATCATTGCAAAGACATCAGTACAGCAAAAGGCACGTGCTCAGGGCAGCTCAGATGCTGTATCTTTACCATCACCACATTTTGACCACAGTCTGCCAGTCAGCCCGCCCACTCTCAGGATGTGACGTTATGTTAAACACTACTTGTAAACTATTACAGGTAAATGAATTAGAAAAATATATATTACATACATATACACACACATACACACATATGCAGTTATTACTGTATAATATTGTATAATAAATATTTTATATATATACATATACATATATATGTATATATATACTCTTCCTGTGCTAAAAATTCTAAACGGGCTGTAGAAATGTCTGTCCAGAGATCAGGTATCAGCTGTCCTGTGTCCTCTTTGCAAAGACAGAAAGAAAAGAACCAGGAAGCCTGTGTCTTTCGTCTGAGCCTTATACTTTCAAGGAAAAGACAGCGAGATACACTGTATTAGCAAATCACACGGCCCTTGCCTTAAATTAATTTCTGACAACAAATCATTTTATTGCTCTTTTCCCTTTAACATTTTTGTGGTCTCTTCTAATAAACTCTTGACCAGTAATTGAGAAGGTCTTTCTTTTATTTTGACTTCTAATTCTTTTATCTGTTTGAAAAGAGTCTTCCCTGAAACAGCATCTCGCTCTACTCCTAGAAAGATCGACAGCTTCTACACTGGTTGTTGGGAATGTGTGCACATGCACACACACACGGGTGTCAGTGTGTGTGTACATGAACGAAACATCATTTTGTTGTCAGAAGTGGTTTTACTAAAAGTAGGAAACCATGAAGTAGGCAATAGGAGCAGAGATCACTTTGAAGGCAATAAGTACTGGCTAAAATTTAATGTGCCCCCAAAAGTGCTCCTCTGAAATTCTTGCAGCAAAAGGAGAAATAAGCTGGTGGACAGGGGACAAGGCATGAGGGCGATCTTTCCTCAGGAAAGGAAGAAAGGAACAGAGTCTGTAGGGAGTGCCCTGATAAAAAGAACTCTCACAGCTGAGAGGAGAGGAAGCTGAGGAGACTGAAACGTTTTCATCCTCCATAGCAAGTGCTAGTGAGCTTCCCTGGGTATTGATGGGACCCGCCCTCCTTTCTGCATCTGTCAAGAGAAGTCAGGGCTTCTGGGAGTAGAGCTGAATGGGCACGTGTACTTCAGGGGTATAATTTCCTGTCCCCTCACCTCCCTCCCACACACCTCTTCATCTTAGTTATTCCTTGACTACATGCACAAATATTAGGTGTATAGTATTCATTTACTATGCAGGATCACTTACAAAAGGCTACTGAAGGGGAACCAGCAGTTAGCGTAATGGCTATGTCGCTGGACTCCCACGTAGTCAACTGCGGTTCGTGTCCCGGACCCGGTGGCTTAAAAAACTCACGCCGGGCGCGTGTGCGTGCGTGCCCAAGATCCCGAGAGGAGAATGGAGGAGAAGGGATTGCAGCGTGACCATCCCCCCTGGGGGGTGATTTCTCGCTTTCTGTCTCTATGTCTCTCTCTGTCTGGCTGGCGAGCGCACACGCCCTACAGTGAAAATCTCTCAAAAAACAAAAAAAAAAAAAAACAAAAAAAAAGGCTACTGAATAAGAATTAAAGCCTTCAGGTAACTAACTGGTGCTTATCTTGGCCATATTTTAGCAGAGGGCACCCAGTGTCATTTGCTGAGTTTCTGGCATACACCACGATATGGCTTTTGCAATCACCATATCACATCACTTTGGTGGATCTGTATACACATTATGGATCTGTATACACATTATGGATCATTTTATCACCTTCTCTTCAGCCTTCTCTTCTAATATGGAAAAACAAAAGGAGACGGTAAAATTCTTATTACTATAATTAAATTACAAGTAAAAGATGAACTTCCAAATAAGCCCACTAGGTGGCATATTTAACCCAGGATCAGCTACCACTAAATCTGTTAATAATATTTTATTTTTATGCAGGCATTTTTACTGTTTCGTGGAAAGAATCTAAAACTGAAATAAAATACAATACTATGACTTAAAATCTTAATTTTAAATAAAATCCAGTAAACCGTACTTCAGTATAGTTTCCTAAAATATGAGCCACATTAAAAAAGATTTTAATGGCCAAACTGTAAGCAACCCTAGACTATTTAATGTACCAAGTGACAGATTTATGTAAGCCTACATTTTTGAAGTGGATCGATGGTAAAATACAACAGTTGTAAATAAAATAAGAAACCTGGGCTTTCCATTGCACTTGGCTTGTAAAACCATTCTCATTTATGGATTTCCTTAGACTTAGTTTTCACAATTATATTAATTCAAGCCAATTTTCCTTATTCTATTAGTTTGAAGACTGACTTTAAAGGGAAGGTATTATATTTAACACAAATGAGAAAAATCCCTTCCATAGTAAATGTCTTTAAAGAAGACTACTTTCACTGGAATTGATGCTACTTACATGAAAACAAATTTGTATGACTCTCAAATGTGCTTAAAGCACAGGCAGTAGCCAACCTATTATCCAGTCTATAAAAAGAAATGATAGGGACCAGCGGATGGTGTAATGGTTACGTCGCTCGGCTCCCAGATAGTCAACTGTGGTTAGAGTCCCAGACTCAGTGGTTTGAAACACACTGGGTACATGTACACGTGTGCCCAATGTACCAAGAAGAGACTGGAGAAGGGATTGCTGTGTGGCCCACCCCCACCCCGGGGGATGATTTCTCACTTTCTCTCTCTCTGTCTCTCTATCTCTTTGGCATATGTATGCATCCTATACCAAAAATCTCTCTTAAAAAAAAAAAAGAAATGATAAATTTAAGTGAGAGATGTTCACTTTGATGAAAACTAGCACTAGGGTTTGATAATATGAGTCAGCCCTAAATTAGAGGGCCCTATTAACCTCAACGTGCAGTTCACGTGTTCCTAGCAACAGAAGGCCGGAGAGAGGTTGCAGAAGCCATTTTTTGTGAGATGGAGTAAGTCACACCGGGAGCTTCCTGGTACAATCTAACCAAAACGAGTATCAGAGCGTCCTTGGGGCTCGGTTGGAGGCACAAGGTAACACAGCTCTCTGTACGGCTGACTTAAGAGGAAAACATCCAGGCTTACATCCAGAGACCTCCCTGAGTATGCCAGCACCAGTGCCATAATCCAGCTCAAACGGTGTGGATCACAACATGACGATCCCATTAAATGACCGTCTCTCTGGCTCTCTCATTCACTCTCTCTCTCTCTCACTCACGAAAGAAAAAAGTGAACTTTTAAAAAGCATCCTCATTGGAGCAACTGCCATCCTAAGAAGACTTTGGAGAAAGGGTTCAATGGGTAATACGGGAGTTGGGGAAATCAGGGAGAGCAACAAGACGGTATTAGCTGAGCAGGGAGTGAGACAGCATGAAGTGACTCAAAGCACAGGTGTGGGGACTTTCCTTAATACGTCATCCAGGTACTTCTGGCCCCACCTTCCACTTCTGCAGGATTATGATTCCCTAGGAATTATGAGCCCTATCTAGGGCTGAACATTGCCTCAGGCCACAAACAGACATCCCTTCTGCTTGATGAGCAAGGTGCAGGCTAAAGATAGCAAGAGAAGTGCACAGATAAGGTAAAGCTCATTGAGCTCCTCAGGGCAGGGACGTGTAGCACTCACTTGAATGGAGACCGGGGTGTTTGCAGACTCGGCTGTGGCGCCACCTAGTGTTGGTCTGAGAAAATAACTGTTCCGGTTGCCTGGGCTGCAAAGAGAATCACAGACAGGAAGGACCTAGCAAGAGTGAGAGTGAGAAAGGACTTGGTGGGGTGGGAGTAGATACAATGCTTATTTTTCAAACTTTTAATCTATTACAAGGGCTCTGTTAAACAATCGACTTTTATTACCGATCCCACTCCACTCTTATATAATTACATGGGGAGAAAGAGGAGACATTTGGGTTTTTAATCCACTGGACTTTTGTAGCTTTCAAATCAGATGTTCCTAGGTACTGATGAACCACTGCAAGGACTGAACCACTGGCAAAGCCCAGGTGGTGTCGACAGCTGTGGTCATTGGCTCCATGGATGGAATTCTACTCTACCCTAAGAGAAATGAGGAAGAAATAAGTAAGAACTTTCCCTTTTCCACGTTTGACTTACAACCATCTGCATTGGTTTCCTAGGGCTGCTGTAATAGAGCACCACACACTGAATGGCTTAAGACAGCAGAAAGGCACTCTTTCACGGTTCCGAAGACTCAAAGTGCAAAATTGAGATGTTAGCAGCACTGAGCTCCTTCTCAGGCTCTCAGGGGAGTCCTCCTGCTTCTTCCGAGCTCCAGGCTGGGGGTAGGGGTCAATCTTCGTCGTTCCTTGGATTGTAGCTGCACCATTACAATCTCTGCCTCTGTGATCCTGGGCATTCTCTCTCTGTGGATCTGTCTTCACATGGTCTTCCTTCTTGTAAGGACAACAGTCACACTAGGTTAAGCCTTGTCCTAATGAACTCATCTGAGCTTGATTATATCTGCAAAGTCATATTTTCAATAAGGTCACATTGACAGGTACAGAGGACAAAATTTCACTGTTATCTTTTTGGTGGTTACAGTTTAACCCATGACAGCATCCTATTGGGCTGTCAAAATAGTCATGACAAATTTTTTTTTGTTTTACTATGCAAAAATATGTCATGACTTCTGACAACCCAATAGCATTTTGGCTGAGAGGCATGTAATAAAAATCTAACTTTTAAACAATGCTTTGTGGCATCTGTATCAATCTTAAAGGCTTTTTGCACCAGTTAACTAATTATGTTCTTTCTAGAGTTTACTGAGACACATGCAGGTCAATGCTGTTTCCCACACCTGCCAGCCAAAGAGCTCATGTGACATTTAGCAATTTTTCAAAGACTACATCAAGTAGGATCAAATATCTCTCTTTACTACAAAACATAAAAACAAAACAAATATTCAGAGATGCACTAACTCAAATAACAGAGAAAAATACTGCCAGATAATTATATATGAAAATTATATGTAATTGGGAAGCCCAGGAATTTGGGCTTATCAGATAACTTGATAACTTGAGTTTGCTCAAAGAGAGAACAGCTGTATAGTGCTTACTTTATTTATACTTTAACATTGTTTTTTGAAAATATAGTTGTTTATTTATATATTTATTTGTTCTAATTTATCAAGCCACCTGGTCTGGGACTCGAACTGCAGTTAGCCATATGGGACTCCACCTTAACCAACACACCACCTACTGGCCCTCAGCCTTAACCTTATTTATTTATTTATTTACTTTGAGTTTTTACTATGGGGCATGTGCATTCACCAGAGAGAGACAAAGAGACAGAAAGCAAGAAATCACCCCCCCCCCCCGGCCAAATCGGTAAATTTACTGGCACTTCAC
>NW_006160069.1:2375167-2439234 GCF_000334495.1 Tupaia belangeri chinensis | reverse complement strand
CTCTCTGTCTCTCTCGTGCTGGTGAGCGCATGCCCCCTTTAGCAAAAACCCCTCCAAAAAAAAAAAAAAAAGCAGAAATCACCCCCACTATGAGAGTGATTGGGGGAATAGCCATTGTGGGATGGTCATGTCACAATCATTTCTCTCTCTTTTTTCTCTCAGGATTTTGGCCATGCATGCATATGTGCCCAGCATGAGTTTTAAGTCATGGGGTCTAGGACCCAAACAGCAGTTGACTACTTGGGAGTCCAACACTTTAACCACTCTGCCACCTGCTGGTCTCTCTACCTTAACCTTTAACTTCAATTTTTAATGATTATTTCTTGGTGCTAAACTTCAGGGGATCTTCAGAAGTTAGAGCATTCTAGACAGTTCCTGGATGAAGGAGGATGGTTCCACATAACCTGCCAATGTGACCTTATTGAAAATATGACTCTGCAGATATAATTAAACTCAGACAAGGTCATTAGGTTAAGGCTTAACCCAGTATGACTTTTGTTCTTACAAGAAGGAAGACCATGTGAAGACAGACCCACAGGGAAAGAATGCCCAGGATCACAGAGACAGAGATTGGAGTGGTGTAGCTTCAAGCCAAGGTGGTTTCACATAATGTCTATATCTATATGTAGATATAGATTCGAATAAGTGTAAGAATTCAAATTTCACACTAGAATAGAAATTAAGCACTGAAACAATCATCAAGATAAAGAACTAGATTTTTTTAATCTACCATTTTAGTTAGTCCTAAGTTATTGCAAAACATCAACATAGTTTATGGGAAAAAAAAGCAGTGAATGATTAATTCAAAACTAGAGGTGCCACATATAGATAGCCCAATTAGCCATGTAGATGAGACAGCCATAATTTCTTTTAATTTAGTCATCACTAAAGGAAGTTATATTTAACTCTGACTCTAAGTTCCACAAAGGAAAATTAGAAAAACTCAATTGCTCAATAATTAATTATAACTGATGTAGTTAAAACAAATAATTAGTTTCATCTAATTTATGAACAGTCAAAATCATTTACTTGGAAGTCAATGACTTAGAAAATAAAAAAATGCAGAAGGTAGTTTATTTTTAGAAATATGCTCAAACAATCATTCAATCTTTTAAAATGAAAAGCATTCAGGCTGTCTTTATTAGCTGACTGTGTTATAACAGCATAGGCCTCTGGTGTAATGAACAGACTTGACTATGGTAGTGCAGTGTCACATAGCAAGTTAGGGCATGACCCCTGAGCTAGAATCCCACCTCAATAATTTACCTACCACAAGCAAATAATTTTACCTTTCTCAACTATAAAATGGAAATAATAGCACCTAATTATTGTAACCTAATAATAGCACTTAATTATTGTAGTTGGAAAACTCACAGTATTTATTTCCTGTTTAGGCACACAGGCTAACTATGCTTCCTAGCTCACCTGGAATCAAGTTGATGTTGTTACTAATTCTGATCAATGGCATGTGAGCAGAACTAGTATATGTCATTTCAGAACTGGCCCTTGAAATGTCCCACGAGCCCTTCAGTGTGTTTTCTTCACTACTTGGCCATCTACATGCAAATGATCTATGGAGCAAATGAAAGCTCAAGACAGGGAGATAGAGACACTAGCCTAAAGAAAGCTAGATTCCTGAATCACTATTTGAGGAAAATGCAGTTCACCTATCCTAAATAATATACTACTTTATAAAATTACCGTAAGATGAAAAGACATGGTAATTGTAGAATGCCTGACCTGGATGTTCAATAACTGATGGGTACCTTATCTTTGATCTATCAAAGAAATGTATGATATTCTGTTGAGCATCTAGCCCTTGACAATAATTAAAATATCGTGAAAAGAGAATAATATACATACTGCTTATGTATATGAAGGGACTTCAATAAGTTTGACCAAAAAATAGAATTTAAGTACATTTCGGTGAAAAAAAAATTCAAAATGCATGCATAATTTTGTCATAATAGGCTTTTCCCATGAACTTTATGAAGATCCTTTGTATGGATATGCATGTGAGTGTGTGTCCGTACAGCCTATTCTGTCATGCATACAATTCTATTACTTAATGTAGTATATCACTGCATATTTCCTGGAGTTGTATTTATATAACATCAATATTCATTCCAAGTTGAATGAAAGAATGATAGTTTAATGAACAAATTAATCCATGAATCAAGTACAATGGGGGACTTTTTTTCCTATTTAATTGCACTGTGAAAAGTTATAATGTACCTCGTGCAAATCAGAAATTTTTAAGGTTTAAAGAATGACAAATTTGCTTAACACTAAATAGAAGAGGAATGCAAAGTTAGCTTCAACAAATGTTATATGCTACTTCTTATCTTCTGTGGTGAACACATGAGCATTTGTGTTATTATTATACTACATGTTATGGATTTATATATCCAACAGGCAAATATAACATAACAAGAGGTTTGAGAAAGGGGTGGCCCCATAGCCTAGAGGTTAAGGGAGCTGGATCCCACATGGCCAACCATAGAGCCTTAAAATACATGCCAGGCAGGGGCAGGCAGTTAGCATGGTGGTGAGGGTGCTGGACTCCCACATGGTGGACCATGAAATACATGCCAGGCACATTGTGAGCATGCCCCAAATCCTGACAGGAGGAAGAAAATAAAAGCCAAGGAACTGCAACAGACCACGCCCCATTAGGAGGTACTTTCTCCTTCTCACTCTCTCTGTCTCTCTCTCTGGTGAGCACATGTGCCCTCTAGCAATAAAAAAAGAAATAAAGAAAAATAATATTGCATGTTGCCAATTCTGATTATATGGAGAGCTTGAAAAAGATTTATCATGAGTTCGTTAAGTGATCAATCACTGTGACTAAGTATCAAGATAAAAAAAAAAACCCACATATTAAAATCCTTCTAACATTTACAGACCACAGATAGCATTTCTTTGGTACTAACTGAGAGATTTGGAAATTTACAGTGCACAGCATTTATAGAAAGAAGAAAACTTTGGGCAAAGAGATGATTGACCTAGAGATCAGAACATTCCAACTCCAGCCTAGGTCCCTCACCAACCATGACTTCGGGCCAATCACCTCTCTGGTGCGTAAAATTATGGGATTGGATTAATTGTTAATTTTGTGATGATTCAAGGTCTTTTTTTTTTTTCTATATCCTCTTGTTAAACACTGGTTTTCATTGCACTATGTGTGAGAGAAATTATCAGTTAAGAGTTGCTGATGATAGAATGCTAGATAAATCACCCTTTAACTGTGTGCTTTTTTGTGATACATAAATAGTTGCTTCCCACAGAAGCCAAGTTATGTAGGACAATAAATTGAAAGGCAAATGGAGACCAGAATATTTATTCCTACTTAATTGAGCATACACAGTTTGTACATATTCCAAATAAACAAATTCTGAATAGGGCATGTATTTTAATGAACCTTTATAACAATAGAAGCAGTGTGATTTTTAAAAGAAAAATGATCCAGGGGAAAAAAAAAAAAAGAGGATTTGAACATGTATTTATGGCATATCTATCACCCCAGTTCCTAGGCAACAGGACATTGTTCAAACAAAAAGAAAGGTAGATAATTATAGACCATGGTATATTTGGTCTTCTGTGCTCAAGAAGGGTATCAGCAAGAAATAAAACTATCTATGAATCCTAAAGGTGCCATTGCATGTAACTAATGTTTACGTGGAATTTCTTGGTGAATCACAGCTGCTTCGATTTGATACATAGCTTACCAATGGTGTCTTCATAGGAACCAGACCCGAACGCCAGCCTCCCTCACACAGGCTTCTTTGCTCTGTGTCAGGACCTTGCCTGCAGTGCTTGCTCTCAGCTGCAGTCGGCAACTATTTTTAGGAGAGACTGCTGAGAAAAAGAATCATGGAAATGGGTAAGGAAAATGGATTTCTCTGGCAATGTATTGAAAAGATTTTCAACCCAGAAAATCCTTTTACATTCAAAGAGAGTTACTGCAGTCTATCTCTTGTTTTGTTTTACTTTCTAAAGGCCTCAAATGCAACAGCTCATAAAAAGTACCCAGGCAAAAGAGCAAAGTACGCAGCTTTGACCCACAGACAAATCAAATTTTCCCTTGGGTCTGTGTGAAAAAGGCCATCCTGTCTGCATACACTCATGAACAGTTCTCAAGCGTGTTCAATTTCAAATCCAAAGAAATGATTTATTACTTTAGTGGAAACATAACAAGACTCTCTCTATATATGGAAATAACTTGTATGGAGGGACTTCAGAAGGTTTTTAGAAAGGACCAGCTGGTAGCCTAATGGTTAAAGGGAACCAGATCCCATATGACTTACAGGGGTTCAAATCCCAGTCCAGAGACTTGAATAGCACACAAGTCACATGTGTATATATGCCTCAAAACCTAAGAGGATGGAGAAACGGAGGAAAAATGTGACCACGCCCCACTGGGGTGTGCTTTCTTTTCCTCTTTCTCTCTCTGATGAACACATACATCCTCTGACAATTAAAAAAGGTTATGGAAAAATAGAATTAATGTATGAGTTTATTTGGGTGCAAAGAAATTTTGAAATCCATGCATAGTTTCTTCATAGCATGCATTTCCCATGAACCTTTTGAAACCCCTTGTCTTTACAAATATTTATGCAGATTTTTCTCTATACCAGATTTTGTTTGGGGCACTGAGGAAAGGGTGGGGGGCAGACCCACTGTGAGTCCACATCCATAGAGCTTCCAGCCTTGTGGTTGGAACCAATGTACTGATAAGTGACTAAGTTATTTCACGTTTGTCAAGCTACAAAGTGAGTTGTAAGTTAAATTTCTCACACACAAAGCAATGATCCTCACAGAGCAACTTTCCCCTGAGGTAACAGACTATAGCAAGAAATCTTACCTGTTTCCACCTGGAAGGAAAAAGAAAAATTATCACCTGAGAATGCCTCATCACCAGGTTGTGGGTTTGGGGTGTGAATTTAATAAAAACTTACAAATTAAAAAATTAACATAAAAAGTGTTTCTGGCTAATAATATACTGGGGCACCTAACACATTTTCCCCTCTGGCAGCAGAGATTTCTCAATAATGAAGCCAGGATGAAGATGACTTTTCACAACAAAATTAAAAATACCTGAGGAAACACAGTGAGATTTTGCAGATTCAACAAAGACAGCAGCAACTTTAGTACTGACACTTTGGAAAACTGCTTTGCAATGTCATGTGAGGTTGATTAGAAAACTTGAACATAATGTATCCTACAACCTGGCACTGTGTGTACTACAGTGATGCCTAAGAAAATTTACAATAATTTTTTTGCAACATGGTCTATTTTAATACAGCAAAATTGGTAACAACCTGAGAATTGAGTGAAGAAAGAAAAGAATGCTTAATATTATAGCATATAATATAAAAAAATAATAAAGCAAATTTTTCAAAATTTGACATTTGACTAAAGAGGTAGGAATCACATGACTTTATCATATTAGTCTCTCTATTTTGTTTTGTTTTGTTTTATTTTATTTTATTTTATTTTATTTTATTGCTTAACAACAACAAAGAAAGTTTGAGGGACCAGTAAAGGGCATAATCGTTACATCATTGAACTCCCACGTAATGAACTGCAGTTCAAGTCCCGGACCTGGCAGCTTAAAACTCACACTGGCATGTGTGCGTGCATGCCCAAAATCCCAGGAGGAGAGTAGAGGAGAAGGGATTCCAGTGTGCTTATCCCACCCCTGGGGGGGGGGGGGGATATTTGCTTTCTGTTTCTTATAGCAGCCTGTCCAGCCCTCCCGGGGGGTGATATTTTCTTTCTGTCTCTTTGTCTCCCTGTGTCTCTCCAAGGAACACACACACCCTATAGCAAAAATCTCTTAAAGATAAAAAAGAAAGTTTGAATGGAACAACAGAGAGTAGAGATAGTGGGTAGAGTCAGTAGATGTAGATAACCCTTTGACAGTGTTTGGCTACAGAGGAACAGAGAAATTTGCACAGGAAAGATAGGCATCAAGGGAATTTTTTTTTTTTTAAGTTTAGTTTGGTTCTTTAATATTGGAGATAGTGAAGGATAGTTCTCTCCAAAAGAAAATTATCAGACAGAGAGGGAGAATTTCAGGATGCATGATCAAGGCCTGACAATTGAAGAGGCAAAGACCTTGAGGATATGAAAAGAGTTGGGATCCTGGGCATATGTGAAAATCTGACCCTTAGTTGAAAGGTTGAAACTAGATTAACCTGGGCAAAATCCAGGAGTAATTACATAAATATATAAAATTATCTTTGTAACTGAGGTTGAAAATACAAGATTCAAGATCATTTGTTTTAATATAAAATAAAAAGTTGAAGTTATGTTCATGTATTAAAACTTCATCTTGGGAACCAGCAGTTAGCGTAATGGCTATGTCGCTGGACTCCCACATAGTCGACAACGGTTCGCATCCCAGACCCGGTGGCTTAAACTCACGCCGGGCGCGTGTGTGTGCGTGCCCAAGATCCTGAGAGGAGAATGGAGGAGAAGGGACTGCAGCATGACCATCCCCCCTGGGGGGTGATTTCTCGCTTTCTGTCCCTATGTCTCTCTCTGTCTGGAGAGCACACGCACCCTATAGCGAAAATCTCTCCAAAAAAAAAAAAAAACTTCATCTTGTTTAAATGATTTTTACTAGGACATGAGATTTGGGAAGAACAGGTATATGTACTGACCTATTTTATTCACAAAAGCAAGCCTTAACTAGATAAACTTCATTATATTATCATCGCTTTAGCTGCCCTCAGAGCAGGGGCATAAGTACTTAGAGTTTTATTACTGTGAAATGTCAGTGTACAAAGCATAATAGAAAGTGAAACCAAAAACGAAGGATCCTAAGTAATTTTCTTAGAGGAGCAAATACCAGGTCTCTCTCAGAGTTAAATCACAGCCCTGCTGATGTGAGTTGGTAGGCAGGATGGTGAAAACACCATATTGTAATAATTTCACAGTAATTTCACTGTACAATCGTTCTCCTCATAGGCAATTCAATAGTTACCATCCCATAGTTCCCTTACTAGAAGTATATTCTCCCTAAATGATCAGTTCTGTTATCTTGCATGTTAATCAATTCCCCAACTTCTGTTGCATCTCTTGAAAAGATTGTCTAGTAATCTTACCATTTCACAGCTCATTTGCACCTTTGCAAGAAACAAGCATATTGGAATCGAGTATAAAGGAAATGAAAATAAAATCCTTTAAACTATAATCAATCTTGCTATGTTATGTGAAAGGAAGATCTTTTGGAAGAGAGTTTGGAGATTTTAGTACAACAATGCCATTCCTGTTCTCTGCATATCTAGTAATTTAGTTGACGTGCTCTCCTAACCATAATATTGGAAGGGAGTTTCAATGCAATGTAATAAAAGTCAACTTATGTGGAGGTCTTCAAAAAGTTCAAGGAAAATGTAATTATCAAAGAACAAGCATGGAACTCAATTTTCCCATCTAAATAAAGTTAAACTTGGGCCAGGCAGTAGTATGGTGGTTAAAGCAGATGGATCCCACTTGGCTGACTGAGTGGTTCAAATCCTGAACTTGGCAGCTTGAAAAACATGTGCATGCATGCCCCAAATCCTGAGATAAGAATAGAGAAGGGTTTGTAGTGTGGCCATCCCCCCTGGAAGTGATTTCTCACATCTTGCCTCTCTTTCTTTCTCCATCTCTACCTCTATCTCCCTCCAGCGAGCACACACATTTTAGCAAAGCTAAAAATGAAAAAATAAAAATAGGGCCAGCAGAGGCTTGGCGATTAAGAACGATGGATCCCACATGGCTGACTGCATAGTGCAAGTCCTGGACCTAGCAGCTTGAAAGACACACTGAGCATTCATGCTGGCTCCAAATCCCAAGAGAATGGAGGAGAAGGATTTGTGGTGTGGCCATCCCTTCTGGAGGGGATTTTTTACTTTCTCTCCTTCTGTCTCTGTCTCTCTCTGTCTCTCTCCACCAAGTGTACATGCCTTATAACAAATTAAAAAATAAATAACATTTAATTTAATTTAATTTAAATTTAAATTAGCTCATATTTAATTCCACTCTTCTATGAAATCTTTGAAGTTCCCTAATACAGTAGGACCAGAAATAAAGTATCTCTATGATATTCATTTGTATTAGAAAAAAATGGTCCTTGAAAATGTCCATACAGGGGCGAGCAGACAGCGTAATTGTTGTGGCATTGAACTCCCACATGGCTGACCACGGTTAGAGTCCTGGACTAGCGGCTTGAAAATCATGCTAGCTAAGCATGTGTGTGTGCATGCCCAAAATCCCAGGAGGAGAATGGAAGAGAGGGAATTGAGGCATGGCCATCTCCCCAGGGGGGTTATTTCTCACTTTCCCTCTCACTATGTCTCTGTTTCCATCTCTCTCCAGCGAGTACATGCAACAAAAACTTCTAAAAAAAAGAAAGAAGAGAAGAAAAAGAGGAAAGAGAGAAATAAAGAGGAAAAGGAGGAAGAAAATGTCCGTATCATAATACCCAGACTCATGAATACCACACTTTACAAGGTAAAGGGGACTTTGCAGATGCTAAGACTCTTGAGATGAGCAAGTATCCTGGATTTTCTGGGCAAGCGCAGTGTATTCACAAGAAATTCTCTAAGTGGCAGGCAGATGGGTCAGATCCAGAAGAGGTATAAGGATGCAAGTATAGGTCAATATATGTGTGGGGGCGTAAACCAGGGACTGTGGCAACCTCAAGGGGCTGAAAGAGGCAAGAAATCCAGTTCCTTCCATATCCACCAGAAGCAACTCACTCCAGTGACCCCTTTTAGACTTATTTTCAGAACTGTAAGATAATAAATTCATATTATCTTAAGCCACCCAGTTTGTGATAATTTGATACAGTAGCAACGGAAAACAAATAAAACATGTATAAAACATATTAACACAAAATACATGCCCCATCGAACTGTTTTAATTGTGGTTATTAGTTAATATTTTTTCTTATTCTACTTAGTGCTTGCTTTATGCATTTTATTAATTTGTCACTGTTTAACTGTAGGTATCATGCAAAAATAAACTTTCTATTTTGTTATTACTATTTTCAGTTATGGAATCTGTTAAAAAATAAAACGGAAAATTCTACTCTGTTTAAGAAATTGTTAGAAGCACAAGGCAACTGAACAGCTTTAAAGATTGTCCTTGTGTTGGAAGTGACTATTTTTATCAGACAACTAGAAAGAAATGATAATTATTGCATTCATTCATATGGAAAGTTGAACTGCTAATCTTAATCTCATGATGCATTTGGAAGATTTGAAGTATTGTACATCTCAGGAACTGAGCTAACAAGATGTAGATTACTTTCCTTTCCTTTTGACCCCTATAAAGGCTTTTGAATTTTGCTATATGATTTTTTTTGTTTGAAATATAATCTCGGAGTTTATTTCATTATTTTTTTCCTTCTGAGGACTGCTAAATTAAACTTGTTTTGTAAAAATGGTAATATCACAGTTTCCACTGCTATGAGATATTCAGAAGACAGTACCTAAATTACCCAGGGAGTTTTTTTCAAGTTTTCAATTTGAAGTAAATCAATGGAGAGAAAATGAAACTAGTACCTTAAAAACCTTGTTTTTGCTTTGAAAATAGCCACGCCATCTCTCACATGTGGTTTTTGTAACCCACGCTGTCCATTTCCCCTTTGAGTAAAGCCACCACAGCTCCTGTAGTCACATATTAATTGTCGGTGTCCAAATATCCTATCAGAATGTACTGATCATTGGACCAGCAGTTGATGTTATGGCTATGTTGCTGGACTCCCATGTAGTTGACCATGGTTCGAGTCCCAGACCTGATAGCTTAAACTCACGCCGGACACATGTGTGAGCATGCCCAAGAGGAGAATAGGGGAGAAGGGATTGTGGCCATCCCCCGTGGGGGGTGATTTCTTACTTTCTGTCTCTCTGTCTCTGTCTGTCTTTCTGGCGATTGTACGTGCCCTATAACAAAAACCTCTCCAAAAAAAAAAAAAAAAAAAGAATCTACTGATCATCCTACTTGAAACTCTGTACTTATAACGAGAGACTTGGGAAATTTCCAAGGACCTTCCCTGACAATTATCAGATTTGTAGACTGACAAGCAGAACAATCAAGTCAAATTTCACTGGTTGGGAGGAAGTACAGAAACCCTGTGCCACTAAACATTACAGATGATAAACTTCATAAAATGTTGCAGAATTTAAACCCAGAAAGAGATCCATCCATCTGGAAGATGTATACTTAACTGTATTTATTTGAAAGGCTGCTCTTTGTTTTCAACCCATACATCGTGCACTGCTTATATTAGAAATGAAAGCCTGCTTATGTGAATATAAAACAAGGTATGCAATAAAATATTCATAATGGCAAACTTGCAGGCTCCAGTACGTGCTCTTTCTAGAATATCAAACATAATGAACACAGCAATTAGAGCTGCTTTGGGTCCTTTTTTATCCATTCATATTTTACATCACCTGTGTGTATGCATGCTATATATAGCTGCCCTTTCTTCATGTAACCTTCAGCCATCTTGGATGAATTTTAAAACTTCCTTTGCAAATTCTTATAGCCTTTTAGTGTTAAATAAGTCCTTCCTGACATTTATAAGTCATACCATTTACAAGAGTGCACTATGGTCTTCATGTTTATTCCCCATTTGTTGTAATAAAATGTGACGTTTAATGCTGTATTGATTATAGCTGTAGTAACAAGTGACATTTTTAATGAATTTCTTCTCTAGCCTTCATCCTGGATACATATTACAAAGTGAGATGTATTCTACATAAAAAATTTTACTTGCATCCAATAATAAACCTAAGCAAGCCACTTTCTTAGATTTATGTAGATATATAAGACCAATGCAAATAATGCTAATAATATTGAGATGTAAAGTAGATTGTTTTCCAATGATACCACTTTTATGGTTGGCAAGACACTTCTTCTCTGGTGTTGAAGTCATTAAAAGTTTGTCTTTTGCTTGGTAAGTCTCTAAGTCATATGTTGACAAATGTACTCTGTATGCAGGTTATATGAGTTGTGGGCATGGATATTTTGAGTTTAGTTTTAAATAACTGGTTGCAGCAGGGAATGAAGAAAAAATAAGTCAAGGAAATATTTTAATGTTAATTGAGAAGTTTAGAAACTGGACATGTGGGGACCAGCAGATGGCATAAGAGTTACGTTGCTGGACTCCCATGTAGTCGATCACGGTTTGAGTTCCAGCTCTGGTGGCTTAAAACTTACGCTGAGCACATGTGCATGCGTGTTCAAGATCCCATGAGGAGAATAGAGGATAAGGGACTGCAGCATGGCCGTTCCCCCCTGGGGGATGTCTCACTTTCTGTCTGTCTGTCACTCTCCGTCTCTCTGGCAGGCACACTCATCTGACATCAAAAATTTCTCTAAAAATAAATAAATAGAACATGTGTTCTTTAATTATAAGTTCTTTAATCATTTTTTACTGTTATTATTTATTTATTATGATAACTGAAGGCAGAGGGAAAGACTCTAATGAAATAAAGTCCTTCTAAGCTTCTTATATTCAAAGTAAATTTAAAATTCCCAAGAAACAACTAACACTATATCTACGTGCATGACTACTGTGACTGTGGCTGTCTCCTCACTCAAAAAAAAAAAAAAAAGAGTTAAATGATCTTTTTTAAAATGCTCCCTTATTTTTATTTTATGTTTCTGACTGGATAGTCAGTAAAATTCATTAATGGCCCTAAAGGTAGAGTAGCTAAGGTGATAGGCTTCTTTACCTCAGGGAATTCTCCATGTTCCAGCAAATCTTTGCTATCCTGCACTTACACCTTAAATCCTTTTGTTTCCTCTGTTTCTAGATCATTACTCCAAAGAAGAAAATGCAAACAGTACTGTGAGGCTGGCAATTAAGCCTTATCAGATGCTGACTCTTCAGCTAATGATTCACTGTCTCTTTGCTAACTGGGCAACTTGCTGAGTGCAGCTTCCTGTAGACCAGGTCTTTGGAGATCAACAAGAAGCATTCAGCCCATGAGCTCCATGCCCAGGTGCCAATTATAAGAAAGCCAACATGAAGGTTCACATAGCCTGGCATTTGGGTAAGTGTGTGGAATAGTAAGAAGAAGATGAGGAAGATGATCAAAGAACACGTAGAGTGCAGAGGCCAGCAGGAGTGCACTCCTTCAGTGTCTACATTCACTCTACAGTTCGTCTGGTACTGATGCCATGACAGAACAGTTTAGTGCCACAGGCTAAAAAAAATGAGTGCAAAGAAAGAAAACAGTCACAATGTGATCAATGCAGGATGATGATTAGGACAAAGAAAAGACCTACAGACACGGTTAATTCGGAGTGCTCTTGTTATCTCCTCCACCCACCTTGCCTAAATCATTCTAACAAATTCATGCCAAGTTCATACTACTCATCACTAAAATCCTGGCATCTTTGATTGAAAAGCTACAAGAATTATACAAACATATTGATATATCCTTAAGACTCTTTTTGAGTAAAAATAATGATCAAAAATACATTAGGTACAGATTTTACAATTTACTAAATTTTGCTATTTAAATGCAGAGTTCCTGCCTTGCTTATAAAATGAACAATGTGAAACACAGTTGCTTATAACTGCAGTTTTTTTAAGGAAAATTGATAACCATTATGTGTTCTTTGCCATCTTATGGTTCTCTCAGATGGTATGAATATATTCATAGAATAGGTGTGTATATGAATATAACTCCAGAAAAGGATTGGATAAATAAAAATTCAGAATCCAAACCACATAATACATTAGATGTGATCCATACCATACTACTATGTGTCACAATAATGTGTTTCATCATTTCCTCAATTTGTAGTAAGTAGGGTAATGCTATAGGCAATAATTACATGTGTTTGTTTAGCAAGTGTGCACTGAATGCATGAAAAGGAATTGTTCTAGGTGCTTACATGCAACGGAAAACCAGACAGTCACAATTTCTGACCTGGAAAAGATACCAAGTAGGTATGGAGCTTCACTAAAAAAAGGCAAATAAACCAGAGGCTCAAAGAGTGAACTAGAATCTTTTAAACAGTTCAGTCGCAAATAATGATGAATATGTTTGGAAAACGAAAATGTCTTTGAAAACAAGAGGGAAGAAAACACATGCTGTCTTTGGCTAATAATGGTCAGATAAAATTGCCAATTGTAATTGCTTATCCAGAAATTCACATCATACAAGAACGGAATTCCAAAGTTGGTACAAAACATTCTTTTCTTTGAGTTGTGATTTGAGATTGTTTACAATTGATGTTTCTTCATAAACACTAATTAGATCATGAAATATTTATTGGGGCCAGCAGTTGGCACAGTGGTTAAAGCACTGGACTCCCATGTGGTAGTTTCTGATGGTGACCTGAAAATCACATCTGGCACATGAGTGCGTGTGCCCCAAATCCTGAGAGAAGAATGGAGGAGAAGAGGTTACAGAGTGCCCATCATCCTTGGTGGGAGAGCAGGGGTAATTTCTCGCTTTCTGTCTCTGTCTCTCTGACGAGCACATGCACCCTGTAGCAAAAATATCTAAAAGAAATTAAAAAGTAAGAAAGAAATATTTATTAAGGCTACACTTCTAGGCACTGAGGATGCAATGGTGACCATGACAGAAATGACACCCAAGTCCAGTGGATAATTGTCACATTTTTGCTACCCAACAAAATACCATTCTTCATTTGAATAATTCTCCAGTTTTTGAGTCCTTAAAAGCAGTTTTTTAAAAGAACTTAATTTTTGTTTTTAATTTCCAGCGGGCATGTGCATTCACCGGGGAGAGAGAAAGTGAGGGAGAGAAGAAAGCACTCCCCGATCTCCCCCACTTTTCAGGATTCTGGACGTCTATGCACATAAACCTAGTGTCATTTTTTAAGCCACCAGGTCCAGGACTTGAACAGCATTGTCAGCCACGTGGGATCCAGTTCCAGTAGCCAGTGCCAGGCCATGGACCATTCCTAAATCCACAGTTTAAAGATAGAACACGATGACTTTCTCCTCTTAGAAATGCTAAGCTTGTGAGATATTTTCCAGTCTTCCTTGCAGTTGGTCATAGCCATATGAGTTAAGCTCTGACAACAACAGCCAGCAACATAAAAAGAAAAGAGAGGGAGGACACTTTTTCTCTCTAGTAATGATGACAGCGCAGTGGGTGCAAGACCGGACTTGATACGGAAGTAAAAGATGCATAGTTGACTGCAGTGCCAAGAGTAGCATGTGTTGCCCAGCGACAGATGGAATGGTTTCTCAGCAGAGTAGCCGAGTTTCATGGAGTATTCCAGGGCCTTAGTCTAACTTTCCAACTCATCTAATGATTCTGAGAGCTACTCCCAAATCTTTTCAATAAACACGTTTTTTACCTCATCCTGACCCAGCAAGCTTCTGTTGCTTGCAACAAACAATCATGATTGACAGACAAACTTCAGAACCAGCCAGCCATCAGGAGAGGCAACAATTAGAGCAGGGAACATGTCAAGACCTAAGGGACTCAGCTGCATATCAATTTCTCAGGAACATTTCACTGCAAAAATCTAAAGAAGTACATTCACTATGGCTTTGAACTTTCTCTATTTGTATTAATCTGCTTACGCTGCTCCTACAACAAAATGCCATAACCTGGGTGATTTAAATGACAGACATTTATTTCTCAGAGTTCTGGAGGCTGGAAAGTACAATATCAAGATGTCTGTCAATTTCAATTCCTCATAAGGGTCCAATTCCTGGCTTGCAGATGACCACTTGTAACTGTGTCCTCACGTGACTGAGAGAGAGTGATCTCTCTTCTTCTTCTTCTTCTTCTTCTTCTTCTTCTTCTTCTTCTTCTTCTTCTTCTTCTTGTTCTTGTTCTTGTTCTTCTTCTTCTTCTTCTTCTTCTTCTTCTTCTTCTTCTTCTTCTTCTAAACCCTCAAGCCTATCAGAGAGCCCTTTTATCATGACTTTATCTAACCCTAGTTAGTTTCTGTTTAATTCATTATTGAACAGAAATACTCAAGACTGGATGATTTATAAAGAAATAGAAGTTTATTGACTCAATTCTGGGAGCTGGAAAATTCAAAGGCATGACAAAATGGTGGGAAGGCATAACATTGAGCAGAGCAGTTTGGCCTTCATTTATGTGGCCTCCACCTACCTCATTTTCTTTCCTTATAAACATATCAGAACTCATAATAGGGGCTCCACTCTAATGACATTATCACACTGAAAGACCCTACTCTAATGCACCATAAAGGAATTGAGTTTTCGCTTAACAACACATAATGGTTGGAGGACAACCAGTCACTGTCCACTAAGACAAAATTCTGAAACATGAATCTTTGAAGGAAAAACCATTATGCAAACCATAACAGCTCCCAAAGGCCTCATTTCCAAATACCACCATGTTAGCGTTAGAGCTTCAACATATGAATTTAAGGGGACAAAATTCAGTTCATAGGATTATTTGTGACTTTTAGTAGTTTCATCCCCTTCCGCCATTTCTGGCCAAGTTTTGTCTCACCTGGCATGTTTTAATCAAATTGTTTAATTCATTGCAGGTCTTTCTTCCTCTAGGGAATCTTAAAGTTGTACCCTGATGAATGTCAAAAGAACTCCTAGGGATCTAGTTATGACTTTAACTCTTTCTCCATGAGGTATTTTTTGTTCAACGGAATCTTCTCCCCAGTGCTGGGGGAAGATGCCCAGGACTGCCTTCTATGCACAGAATAGAGACCCACAACATCCTCTAAGCTTGTCTGGGGTCCACGCAGCGTTTCTTTTAGGCCAGTGCGCTCATCGCATGTGTGCTTCCCTGAGATTGGGGCTCTAGGATATACACTATAGGGTGTCCAATGAGCCAAGAGTCCCAGCTGTTGGGCTCCGAGCCCAACACCGTCTTTGCTCTATACTTCCCATCAGCTGCTTCCAGCCAATGATGGAGCACAACAGGAACACAAAGGCAGGCCCATTGTTGGTAGATAGATCCTGCCTCTGATAGTGACTGCTGGTCCAGGACTCTGTAGGACTGTGCTATCATCTAAGATGCTTCCACCCAGTTTTCCTGCTTTCCTTCATTCTCTTTCTCCATCACTGGGTTAAAATTTGCTTTGTGATCCAACAGCTCTCCAGCTTATGCTGCCTCCCCATCCACTCTTAGTGTCATTTCTTCTAGTATATTTCTTGCACTTTAATCCCCTCTGGCTTCATGTCTGCTCCTTGGAAGACCCTTGCTAACATAGCCTGCATCCTAGTGCTGCTGCTCATGGCTCTGACTAACATTGCCCATGTATTTCATTTGATTTAGGAAAAAAAATTACGGAGATGAGGCTGTCTCTCATTTATAAATGAATTCTAGACAGAGGAGAGGTATCCTATCTCCCTGCCTCTGAAGAGCATAACTTCTCACAGAAAATCCTACCTACAAATTCAGTGGTATCCATCACTGTCCTACACCAAACAAAGTAAATGTCTGAAATATTTTGCCACCATGCCCTCATTGACTCTGAGCACAGGGCATTGCCCCTTTGTTAGGCTTCCCAACACTGCACTCTGCTCCTCGTTCTTAGCCCACAGGTTCATCTCCCTCCCCCAGAGCATCCTGATAAGAAGACATTATGTAGAAATGCCCTGTATCTCCTCACCCTGGGCTTTACAAACCTGCCCCTTTATATGCTCCGATATAGAGGCCTAACCTTTTGGGTTTATCTTCATTCTGAATCCCTTATTCAGTAACATATCAGAAATATTATTAACTAATGATTAATACTATGCAGCTTATATTTAATATTTTGCTGTAGTTCTAAAATTACTGGAAACCAGAATCCTCCTACACTATCCTATGAATAGTTACCATGTGATGTGATATGATATTTGGGTAAAGAAAAAGGTAAAGAGGAAGAGGTGTGACTGTAAGTAAGAGTAGACAGTGACGCAGTGATAATGCAACTGGAGTTACATGAGAAGATCCCAGGTTCACATCCTGAGCCCTTCCTATAACGCTGAGTAGGTATGTGTCCATAATCCAAGTCGGTTAAAGCTGAGAGTAGATCATGATATGAGGGCTCTATTAGGGATGCCTTTCTTTCTCTCTCTGTTTATACTGAAATAAATAAAATAATTTTTCAAAAAAAGCAATACCACTGTATTGATTACCTGTATACTCTGTACTTTTCTTTCACTACAACTTAATGAAGTAAGAATGACATCCCATTTTATAGGTGAGGAAATGTGTGTTTCGAGAGACAAAAAATAATTTCTTGGATTCTGGCAGCCTAAGTAGGGCTGAGCCAGTTCACACTTCTGACAGCAAGATGATGCCACTGTGTCGAGCTTCTGATTTCTGGTTGCCTAACAGAGTATACCATTTCAGAAAATGCCTATGCATGTTCACAGCTTCTCCTCAGAGACTGTCGGTGTTTCCAGGCAGTTGCCCTGAATGAAAAGCTTCCCAGAAAGTGAAATTTTTTGTAAATCTATTAAATAGGAGCTTCAAGGCATTGCCCTCATATATATTTATGAGTAAATCTCATATTAGTCCAAATAGATTATGGGCCATTTCCCATAAAAATTTAAGAGAAAATACATTGAAATATGGCCACCTGACTTTTCATCATAGCTATTGGGTCGTTGGAAAAGTCATGACGCATTTTTCTTACACCAAGACCTTTCTGGTGACCCAATACATTCCTGCAAAGCTGAGCATAAGTACTTTTATTTTTAAGGCATCTTTCACATATGGGTTTCAAGAAACCCTGGATAACAGGAAAAGGGCACTTTTCTTCCTTAGATAAATCCATGAAGTTATAGGCTAGATTACAAAGAAAGCAAATTCTAAATATCTGCATCAAACTTCTACACTTACAGGTTTATATCAGAATACACGTTAATTACCCTGATTTAATCATCACACATAGTATTTATTTCACTTTATGATGTATCTCTATAATATACAATATGATTTTTCAAAGTATGCATGTACTACATTACATCCAATATATCATTTTCAATGGGGATTTTTACATTCTTATGTCTGCGAAATATAAAGTAAACATATGATACTCTTATGATAAACCACATTACATTGTACCCTATAAATATATATAATGATTATATGCTGATTTAAAATAATTAAAGATACAGTGATGTCAACTTCAGAGAGGACTGATCACTAAGTCACAAGGTATACTACCTTTTCCGATGAAATACATGTGAACCTTTGCTCCTGAAGAGTCTACTTCCAACTCTCTTTCACAGTTTTGTTTCTTTGTTTTTTGTTTGTTTTGTTTTTTTTTGTTTTGATTTTTATAATTTTATCCTCTTTCAGCATTTTTGGCCAAGTTATGTCTCATCTGGAATACTACACTCACTTCTGGCAGTCTCTTGTCATAGATATCTTCAAATTCCTTCCTAATCTCGTTCTTTTCCAGTATTATTACAAACTCATCTTCCCATTTAAAATCTACCACTAGTTACTACAATTTTTCAAAGCTTCTTTGTTTGTAACAATGCCAACAGCATGCTGAGTAACGTAGACTCTTCCAGTTTGGGCATGGTAACATTTGTGGGGCATTCCCTTTTGAACAGTACCCATTCCCTTCATGTCTACAATGTTGCCTTTCTTGTAGATTCCTATGTATGCTGCCAAACAGTTGCTCTATATTTTTCTAAAAGGCCTAGAGAATACCTATGGAGTGCCTCTACTCTTCCCTTTGTGTTGGTCATTTTAGTAAATTGCTGGAAGAGGGTGGTTTCCCACTATATTTTTTTTCTTAAAGAATTATTTTATTTAATCTTATTCATTGTCATTATTTTATTTTTTTGAAGTTGATCAAAGAGAGATAGAGAGAGAGAAGGAAAGTGAGAAAGCAAGCTGCCCGGTCCGGGACTTAAACTGTAGTCAACCAAGTGGGAGTTCAGCTGCCTTAACCACCATGCCATCTGCTGGTCCCTGCAATTTATCTTTACATCTCTTTTCACAACATGAGATCTTCAGTTTCTGGAAGTCAAAGATCATTTGAAATTTATTCTTTGTGTTCCTTTCTCTTAGCATTGTCTGAGATGTGGTTGGTGAGAGATAAAAGACTATTTTAGTTAACAAATGAACGAATATTGAATAAGAGTAATGAATTTGTATTCACACAAACTTTTTTGTGATAAAATAACATACCCTTGATAATTAACAACCAACTGGTTAGAGAGTTGAGTCAGTTTTTCTACATAGTGTTAACCAGCAATAGCAATAGTGAGAAAAAGTATTCCTTGCCAATATTCCATTTTGATTTATCATCCTTTATGGGCTTACTTTAAGGGCCTAGTTATATATGTTTATTGAATAAATGATGACTGATGATGAGTCTTTCCATTTTATTAAAAATTCCACAGTTGAATGAAGCACTGAGAAAGATAGCGAGGGGTAATATTTGCAGAGATCTGACTATGTGCCTGGCACTCTACAAGGCATTTCTGTATACTGTGTCCTCTAGACCTCTAACACCTTTCTATGTTAGACACCGTCCTAGTCTCATTAAATAGATGAGGCAACGTCACCTGTTCAAACTTCAAGGTTAGACAGCAAATGGTAAACCCAGGGAGAAACACAGGCAACATCATACCAAATGACCAATTTCCAACCATTTTTCCACCTTATTCTTTGATGGAACAATATATTGAGTGTAAACATTTCAGTTTCCTTTTTCTAGTTGCAAGGTTTGTCTCTTTAAATTGCTGTAGTTGCTGGTCACACATAGCCACAGTAGAATTTAGCCATATATAACCTTCTACAACTAAAATCTATCAGCAAGTCTATAGCTTGAGGTTGGTCAGTTCTACATCAGCTCTTTCATATTGTTTATCTTTTAATTTTCCCCCAGTTTGTGTTTAATTCTTTCATTCTCAGTTCTATAAAGGAACCTAATACATGGCAAAAGAAAGGGAAACTTTCTTTCTTTACATAGCAAATGAATTAGAACCCAGCTTACTTGTCATATATATGTGCATGTGTACTCACACATATAGGTGAACTTTATTTTCTAAAACAGTAAGTGAGGAGCTCATTTTTTAAAAGTTTTTTTTTGTTGTTGTTTGTTTCAAAGAGATTTTTGCTATAGGGCACGTGTGCTTACTGGAGAGACACAGAGAAACAAAGAGACAGCAAGAAATCACCCCTCAGGGAGGATGACCACCTTACAATCCCTTTTCCTCCATTCTCCTCTTGAGATTTGGGCACACATGTACACATATCCAGTGTGAGTTTCAAGCCTCCAGGTCCAGGACTTGAAGTATAGTTGGTCATGTGGGAGTCCAGCAACATATCCATTACACCATCTGCTGTTCCCAATGAGGAGCTCATTTTAATGTAACTTGTTCATAATAACAAATTCATGCTTTACTATGATTATTTGAATGAAATACCTCATTAGAGGAAGGGGAGATTGGCAGGACCTTAACTAGTGAAATGGCCCTTTGCCAAGTGAAGCATGTGAGTTCTTTTAATCCATAAATTCATTGCTCTCTTGACTCAGCAAAACACTTGAGAAGGCTCTGTGACCCTTTCATTTAGTGTACTTTCTGAGCATGGTCTAAAAGGTCATGAGCTGCACTGAGAATCCATTGAGCAATGCCTTTCAGTGACTTATCCCAATAACACACATAGACAGATAAGAGAGAATCTGGGAGAAACAATAAGACAGTCCACTCCTATGCAACTATATTTTCATAGGAATGCTCATTTCTGATTCTCTCAGAAAAAAAAATTCTAAATTAATATGCATGCTTTAAAAATAATTTATAAGTCTCTACTTCCCAGGTTAGAAACATGAGATATTGGAGAAAATGTGTGATAACTACTTAGAATGGAAATTTAGACTTTATGTAACATAACTCTTAATATCATAGACAGTCATTACACAAGAAAGAATGATCTTGCTTGTATCAGATTATATATGACTTTCAACTTGCCCTCAACTTTATAAGCATCATTACAATAAGAATATATGCCAAACTACTTGAGTGAATATTGTAAAACAGTATGAATCATTAAATGTCAAGTAATTAAACTGTAGGAATGAAAATGGCAGCTTTTAGCAAGAACTCAAGTAATTTCCAAGGATCATAAATAAAGAAGAGGAAAACATGAAAGAACTTTATTCACAAAATGTTAACTTTTTTTCTTTTTAAAGCTTTATTTATTTCTTCCATGAGACAGTCAGAAAGAGAGAAAGAGATCCCTCAACGCAGTCTTTGTGCTGTGATTCACCGCCAGTCTTAGCCAGCTCAGATCATAGACACACAAACACACCAAGGTACTCAGGAAGCTCCCAGGATATGAACCCAGGACCTTCTTTCTCATGTGGGTCAAGTTGTATTTCTTCTCAGCCACCACCTAGTTCCAAACTATAAATTTTCTTTCTAAACAATTATTTTAGTTCTCTAGTTTCTAAAATATAATTTGGATTAACTCAAATTGAGTTTGAGTTGACCTTCTAAATTTGATATCTTATACTAAGTATGATAGTGTTTAATAGTATTTAAAAATTAATTAGTTTGATAACAGGAAGATTAATTTGCATAGAAATGTTGCTGATATTAAATGTTTGTTTTTATCCAAACAAATTAGTTTGTATGCTGTAGTTCCTTATCATATTTAACAAGAAACCTTATATTAAATATGACACAGATGTACAGTATCTTCTGTAAGCTTTCTCATTTTGAGTATACAAATTCATACAATGTTAAAAAATTAACTTTTAAAAAAAATTTGCAAGAGAGCATATGGACTCGACAGAAGTGGGTGGGAGTGAGAAAGCACTTCCATTGGAGAATGGTCACACCACAGTACCTTATCCTCCATTTCTCCCTCCTTTCAGGAATTTGGGACATACAAACACACTCTCCCAGTGTGATGGTCAAGGCACTGGGTCTAGGACTTGAACCATGCAGTAGACCATGTGGGATTCAGACACCATAAGCAACATGCCGAGAAATAGCCAAACAAATTAATTTTTAGCCAAGCTATGCTAAAGAGTATGGAGCACGCTCATTGTACAATGGTAACCAAGTTGGCTTAGTCTGGTGAGAGAAAACACCCACATACAAACTAGTTACATAGAGTTTATTACTTACAGATAGGAAGCAAGAGACAACAGAAGCCTAAGATTCACTGAGAGCCTATTCCTCTAAGGTTTAGGAGAGCTGCTCAAGAGTGATGGAGTCTCATCTGTGCATATCCCAATTGCACAATTGAGGGACCTTAGAAATCAAACCACCTTGGCTTTTAAAATTCAGGCAATGTGAATTACTGGATGAAAGCATTAAAAGACATTCTGCTTCTAGAGGGGGACTGGAATAGAGCCAAGCTTTTTGAGCTAGTCCCTTCCTATTTCAGGATGAACATTCCCAGCGTATTCCATAGTTGTTCTTAAGAATCACAGAGGTGAACAAGGGAAGAACTGGATCTGTCTGAGGCCAAATAGATAACAGTGCCACAAAGAACATGCTTCACCAAGAAATTTTGCAGTTTTATTCACAAATTTCCCTAAGTATTGAGTTGTTGGAAAAGTCATGATACATTTTTGGATAGAAAGATGAAAAATATGTCATGACTTTTCTGATTACCTAATATAATTGCACAAGCCATGATATTCTCTAATTAATTAGGCTTTTACTCTAAACAATATAACAAATGGTATTGAAACTGAAAATATGCCACTATGCTGTACCATAAATGTATTCTGTCAGTGTGACTACTGAGAAATAGGTTTCTAATCCTCTCAAGAATAAGATAACACTATTGAGAAGACAAATAATACAAAGTTATATCACTATCTTTTTTTTCTTAAACTTTTTAAAGTTGAGTTTATTTAGATAAATCTATACCTTTACCATTTGTGTACTGCTTTCTTGCTTAGCAGTATTAACCATAAAGGAGTTCAGGTTTATAGGAATTAGTTGCCTATTGAACCATCATTGACTATGGAAATACTTTTGAAACAGTCCAGAGATAGACAGCATTCTTTTATCTTTACCCCTATATCTTCCAAGACAATCATTCACCTTTCAGAAGAGTGTGATATAATGCTAGATAGAGAAGATACAAAGACTTTATTCATATGTGATAGTTAAAAATTGATATATGAATTTTAGATATAAAAAGGATAAATGGATATTTAAAATGTAGTCATATATCACTATCTTAAACCTCTTTAAAATCATTAAGTTATGTTAACATTAAAAATAAATATTTTATTGCTAAAATATGCAGGGGGTTCATAAAGTTGTTTTATCAACCACAATTTCTTTTTGTTTTATAAATATTGGGTCATTGGAAAAATCATGACAAGTTTTTGCATAGAAAAATACTTCATGACTTTTCTGATGACCCAATATTTTATTATTTTTTTATTCATTCAATCACTGTGTATTATTATAGCATGCAAAATGATTTTTCCCAGCATGAATGTACTGTATATTAATCCACTTATAGATATCATCACACACACAAAATCAACAGATAATTTTCTGTATTTGTATCTCTTAAATGTTTAGTTTCTTCTCTGTCCCTTTATTCCCTTCCTCTCACCTTCCCCATTTTCCGTCCTTCTCCCATACTGTCTTTAGTATCCACAATTATTCTCCATGCTTTTGTATTTTCCAACCTTTCATATTCTTCCATAGAGTGCAAATATTCAATATATATTGAGAGGAGACATACATTGCCTCTCTTCCATAGTCTGACTTGTTTTTCTTAGCAGTAAATCAACACTCATCCACTTTCTATCATATCTGAGGGCCTCACATTTTTATGGCTCAGTAGTATTCCATACTGTATATGTGCCACACTTTTTTAATCTAATCATCTGTTTTTAGATATTTCATTGGTTCCATGCCTTAGCAATTGTTAATAATATTTCAACAAACATAAATGTGCAAGTAATTTTCTGACTGAGTGTATTCCTTTTTTTTTTTTTTTTGAGAGGTTTTTGCTATAGGGCGTATGCACTCGCCAGACAGACAGAGAGACATAGAGACAGAAAGCGAGAAATCACCCCCCAGGGAGGATGGTCACGCCGCAATCCCTTCTCCTCCATTCTCCTCTCGGGATCTTGGGCACACACACCCACGTGCCTGGCGTGAGTTTTAAGCCACCGGGTCCAGGACGTGAACCGCAGTCAACTACGTGGGAGTCCAGCAACATAGCCATTATGCTAACTGCTGGTTCCCTCTGACTGAGTGTATTCCTATAATTTGAGTAGATACAAGCATAGAATTGCTGGGTCATATGGTAATTTCATTTCCAGATCTTTGAAGAAATGTCATATTATCCACAGTGTTTGTACTAATTTATTCCCACCAACAGTGTAGGAGAGTTTCATTTACACCACAGCCTTACTAGCACTTATAAAGTTTTTTTTTTTTTTAATTTTATATACTTAGTCATTCTAAATGGGGTTAGGTGGCATCTCATGATAGCTTTGATTTGCAACTCCCTTATGTTACGGATGTAGAGCATTTTTTCACATACCTTTTAGCTGTTCACATGCCTTCTTCAGAGAGTTGTCTGTTCTGGTTATTTTTCCATCCTTTAATTTGGATATATTTTTTTTTTCTTCCAGGTAAGCAGCCCGAGTTTTCTGTATATTCTGGCTATCAGTCCCTTATCTGAGGCAAAGTTTGTAAATATATCCCCCAACTCTGAGTGTTGCCAGTTCACTCTAAATAGTGCTTCTTTTGCTGTGCAGAAGATTTTTAACTTGATGTAATTCCATTCATTTATGTTTGTTTGTTTTTTGTTTTGTTTTGTTTTGTTTTTTATATTATTGCCTGTGCTTTGGGGGTCCTATTTAAGAGGTCTTTGTCTACTCCAATGTCTCCAAGAGTTTCCCATTATATACCAGTAGTTTTATGGTTTGAGGTCTTAGGTTTATATCTTTGATCCATTTTGAGTTGTTTTTTGTTATTGGTGAAAGACGGGGGTGGGGGGGTGTCCAGTTTCATCTTTCTGCAGGTGGATATCCAGTTTCTCCAGCATGATTTGCTAAACAAGTTTTAATTTCCCTGCTGAATTGACTGATGCCCTTTGATAAAAGTCATTTGGTTATATGTTTGGGGGTTTATTTCCATCTCTTTTATGTTCCATTGTTTCGCATGCCTATTTTTGTGCCAGTACCATGCTCTTGTGATTATCACAGTTTTGTAGTATAATTTGGGGTAAGGGAGTGAGATGCCTGCTACTCCACTTTTTTGACACAGAATTGCTTTGGCAATATGGAATATTTTATCATTCCAAATTCTATGGTTGTTTTTTCTAAATCAGTGAAGAAAATCCTGACTGGTAATTCTACTGGAATTGCATTACATTTGTAGATTAGTTAGAGTAGGATTGACATGTCCATTAAATTAAAGCTTTTCCACTTTTTGGTGTCATTTTCAATTCCTTCTTTTAGTCTTTCATAGTTTTCCTTGTAGAGGTCTTTGACTTCTTTGGTTAGGTTTATCCTTAGGTATCTTATATGTTTGGTGGCTACTGTAAATAGGTATGCTTTCTTCAATTCTTCTTCAATCTTTTTCTTGTTCATGTATGGAAATGTTATAGATTTTTGTATGTTGATGTTATATATTGCCCAATTTACTGTACTGATTTATCACTTCCATTTTTCTGTAGATTCTTTTGGATTTACTATTATATAAACATATTATCTGCAAATAGAGATAATTTTACTTCATTCCCCATTTGAATACCTTTATTTTATTCTCTTGTCTAATTACTTTGGTTAGGATTTCCAATACCATATTGAAAAGGAGTGGAGAAAGTGGGCAATCTTGTCTTGTTCAAGTTCTTAGTGGAAAAGTTTTGAGCTTTTCCCCATTCAGTATGAGGTTAGCTATGGGTTTGTTTGCTTGTTCTGGTATAATCATTTTTATTTATTGTGAATACTAGTACGGGTTCACAATGAAGTACAGATTAATAAATAAAATATTTAGTTTGTGTGAATGCAAACACTTTGTGTAGTGTATATTAACCAACATTGGGAAGAGACAGAGACTGAGAACAGGGATTCCCTGTGATAGAGAACTGGTTCTTAAGTTCAAGCAGTCATTAAACAAGTATGTCATTAAGTGAGGAACAGCTACATTTTTCTCAAAGATCTATTAGTTTCTGAGAAAAGTGTGTTAAAATCTCCCATCATTATCATAGGTCATTTAATAATTTCTCTTTATTGTGTTACCTTCCCCTTTATACAATTTAAGGTTATGTTGTTGCTTGCACAAGGTTACGATTGTGTATATTTACTTTGATAAATGAACTGGTAGATTTTTTTCCATGAATAATAATCCTTCTTGTTAAAGAGTGTTTTTTCTTTCAATTTTACTTAATAGTGTTTTTTTGGAGGAGGGTCTGATTAAATGTGCAATGCCAAGTTTTCTTTTGATAATTATTTGCATGGCATATCTTTTTCATTCCTATATTTTCAAACATTTTTGTGTCATTTTCTCACATAAAAAATTCAATAGTTGGATTAAACAACAAAAAATTTATCCTAGACACCTCTTTGAACATCTCAGTTAATTGCTTTATTTCTATTGTCAATATGATCATTTGGGATCATGCACACACATGCATGTGTGAGTGTGTGTGGGTGTGTGTGTTTTAAACCATGGTTTCCCTTTGCTTTAATTGTCATCTTATACTGATTTAATTAATTAATTAAACATCCCTTTTTTCTTGCAGCTAGGTCAGAGATAATATATTCTTTTTAAATTTTTTAAGTGGATTTAACATGTAGAGTGGCATAAGAAATTCTCTTGTTAATTCATGTCTCCGTTCACCTTCAAACAATGCAAAGGTTGTATCAGGAGACAGAAACTACATGGTAATTTAAACAGGGCAAGTTTACATATAAAGAGTTAATGTAAATAATCACTGAATTTGATGAAAGAATAAACTCGAAGACATAAAGAAACTCTACATAGTACCAGAGGACTGAAGATGATACCTAAGAGAAAACAGACTGGAAAGTCTTCAGGTGCTGGAGAAGGTGTGGTTCAGTCACCACGTAGCAGAGAAGTTTGTTGGTTATTCCAGAAGTGGTCTGCAGTCACAGGGCAACCAGGGGGCAAGCCTCTAGTGTTTGGGAAAGAGCAGGTAATCAGCAACCAGTGGGCAAGCAGAGAGGGTGGGAACCATCTGTATCACAAGCACCAGGGTCTGCAGAGGAATTGGAGCTCAGCAGAATCACCTGGGTGCTGCTGAGTAGAGGGAGTGGAGCTCGGTGGAAGCCTAACCATCTACCAGGAAGAAATCTTAGCACCTGTGTGGGCAGGAGTCTTTGATGTAGGCAGAAAGACTTTGGGGTCCAGGGTTTCATGGTTACAGAATCTGGGAAAGGATTTCAGGTCAAGACTATAGACTGATACCCTCACCTCCTCTGTCCCATGTACAAGGACCTCTAAAATGTTCATGGAAAGTGCATATTATGAAAAACCTACTTGTGGATTAAAAAAAATTAGTACCCAAATAAACTTGTATTTAGATTTCTTTCTTTCTTTCTTTCTTTCTTTCTTTCTTTCTTTCTTTCTTTCTTTCTTTCTTTCTTTCTTTCTTTCTTTCTTTCTTTCTTTCTTTTTCTTTCTTTCTTTTATTTTTGTGAACTTTTGAAGACACCTGTACTTTTATGTCCTTCAATTAAGAGTTTAGAATCTTCTCATAAAGAAATTCTATTTTCAGAGCACATACTTAAAGGTGAATATAAAGCTAAGAAACAATACATTGATCACTACCTTGGAAATGTTCTAATAATCTTTCTGTGATTCCTGCATTCCTTTTTTTTCTGCTTCTTTTTAATTATTTTTATTTTTACTTTTATATTATTTTATCTTATATTACATTTAATCACATATATCCTTGCAGCATATAACATTTGTTTTTCCTGCATGACTACCATGCATATCAGTCAAAACAAAAACATTACTATCTACATCATCATCATCAAAGAGCTTTTCATTTTTTTAGATTATTTTAATTTATCCTCATTATATTTTTTAAACATTCAATCATTATACATCTTTTGGCTTATAAAGAGAATTTACCTAACAGGAAATACTTCTCAGGCCAGTCCTGTAGAAAATACTATACTTGTTATCATCAACAGGTAATAAATAATTTCTATGTCCCACAATTGTTCTGCTTCTCTATTTGTTCTTGTGCACTCCTTCTCTATACTCTTCTCTTTTCCATCTCCCAATTTCACACTTTCTTCAGTGTCCATAACTATTTTCACTGCTTTTATGCTCTCCAATATTTCAATATCTACCATAGAGTACAGATAGTAAATATATATTAAGTGGATACATACAATATCTTTCTTTCATAGCCTGGCTTGGTTCACTCAACAATAAATCTTCCATATTCAACCACTCTTCATCAAACGTCAGGGTCTTGTTGTTTATTATGGCTGAATAGTATTCCATAGAGTATATGTTCACACTTTTTCCATACATTTATCTGTTTATAGACATTTGGGTTGGTTCCATGTCTTAGCATTTGTGAATAATGCTGTAATTAAACAGTGATGTGCAATTGCTTTTCTGACTGAGCATTCTCCTGTCCTTTGGGTAGATACCCAGGAGGGGAATTGCTGGATCAAATGGTAGTTCTATTTGTAGATCTTTAAGGAACCTCCATGTTGTTCTCCACAGTGGCTGAACCAGTTTACATTCCCACCAACAGTGTAGGACAGTTCCCCTTTCACCTCATCCCTGCCAACACTTAACACTTTTTGTATTTTTATTCTTTGCCATTCAGACAGGGGTTAGGTGATCTCTCATTGTGGATTTACTTTGCATCCCCCTTATGATGAGAGATGTTAGCCATTTCTTCATAAGCTTCTTGGCTGTTCATATGTCTTTCTTACAGAGATTTATGTGCAGCTCATTTTCCCCTCCTTTAATTGGGTTAATTTTTTTTTTCAGGTAAGCCACTTAAGTTCCCATTTATATTCTGGTTATCAGTTCCTTATTAGGGAAATATTTTACAAACATATTCTCCCATTCCAAGGGTTGTCGATTCATGCTGCTTACTATATCTTTTGATATGCAGAAACTTCTTAATCTGATATAGTCCCACTTGTCTATTTTAGAGTATTGCTCATGCTTTGGGAGTCTTATTTAAGAAGTCATTTATTTCCCCAATGTCTCCTACCCTAACGTCTCCCAGAGTTTCCCTAGTATTTTTCATCAGTAGTTTCATAGTTTGAAGCTTAAGTTTCAGATCTTTGATCCATTCTGAGTTAATTTTTGTTAATGGTAAAAGATGGGGATTCAGTTTCATCTTTCCGCAGATGCATACCCAGTTTTTTGAGCACCATTTGCTAAAGAGGTTTTCCTCTTCCCAATAGATTAGTATCCTTTGTCAAAAAATCAGTTGGCTGTAAGCATAGTGTTTATTTCTTCAGTCTATTCTACTCCATTGGTCCACATGTCTGCTTTTGTTCCAATACCATGCTGTTTTGATTATCACAGATTTATAGTATATTTTTATGTCAGGGAGTGTATAGTTTGTATATTTTTTTATTTCATTTATTTTTGAATTCATATGCCTCCCACTCCACTCTACTTCTGCAAGATTGCTTTGGCAATATGAGGTCTTTTATGATTCCAGACAAATTCTATGTTTGTCTTTTTAATATCAGTGAACAATGTCTCTGGTATTTTGATTGGAATTGCATTAAATATGTAGATTAATTTGGGTAGAATTGCCATTTTGGTTATATTAATTTTCCCAAACCAGGACATGGACTGTCCTTATGATTTTCTGTGTCATTTTCAATATCTTTTTAAGGATTTCCAGTTTTCTTTGCAAAGGTCTTTGACTTCCTTACTTAGGTTTATCCTTAGGTATCTTATTCATTTTTGTGGCTATGCTAAAAGGGATTCCTATTTCAGATCTACTTCTTCCCCCTTTTTTGTTCAATATAGAAACACTATAGATTTTTGCATGTTGATTTGTATCCTGCCACTTTATTATATTGATTTATTAATTTGTCACTAGTCTTGGGTGACTCAAAGTCCTCCCTGCTTTTAGAGAACAAGGACACCTGAAATTGTGCTGCTTAGCTTCAGCTCAGTAATGAGGAAGAAATTGCACAGCATGCATCACACGCTATACAAAACACCAAAGTCCTGAGAGTTCAAAGGCTAGTGGGAGAGGGACTGAAAAATGGTTCCTAGCTGCCAGCCCTCCAGCCACAGGCAGCCTGCCATGTGGTAGGGTCCTGTGCTGGAACGGATGTCCAGAGGGGGTGTAGACAGACACAAGCTTGTCTCAAAGTTCTAAGAACAAACCTGAGAGTCCAAAGGTGAGTGGAGGAGAGGATGAGCCTTGCATGCCAGGCATTAGCCCTCTACCCACAGGCAGCCTGCTGTCCAGCAAGCCCTTTTGTTGGAATGGGTTACCCAATGGGGTGGGAAGGGGCACAAGTTTGTCTCAAAGCCCCAAGAAGCAAACCTGAGATTTCAAAGGTGAGTTGATGGATTATCTATTCCATAAAATCCTGAAAGAGAACTTTCCAAACCTAAAGAGGCACTCAAATATCTAGACCAAGAAATACAAAAAACCCCACATACAATCTACCCAAGATCTTCCCCAAGGCACCTCAGAGCCAGATTGATCAAGACCACTGGCAGAGACAAGATATTAAAATTGGCAAGAAAGAAACATCAAGTTACTTTCAAAGAATATCTCAAAAGGCTTATGTTGGACTTCTCATCAGAAACAATGCAAGCAAGGAAAGAATTCAAAGTGTTAAGTGAAAAAACAATTTCAACCAAATATACTATACCTGGAAAGATTATCTTTCATATGGGAAAAAAAAAAGACAAAAACATTCTCAGATTAAAGAAAAAACTGAAAGAATTTACCAACGCCAGACCAGCTCTCCAAGTAGGCTGAATGGAGTGCCATACCAGGGTAACTAAATTAGGACTGACAGAAATAAGACTACAAGAAAAAAAAGAGAGAGAGAATGGCCACCCTAATGATAGGAACAAGTCCAGAGTTGAATGTTAACATCCAGAGTTTAAATGGAAAGATCAGACCACAGTAACACCGCAAATTCAATAGAAGAAAGATTAATTACTTATGTTTGAACTAATGAAATAGGATTTTTTGACTTTAGACTAAAACATTACTGATTTTTTTTTGATGCTTTTTTTTTTTTTTTTTGGAGAGGTATTTTTTGCTATAGGGCGCGTGCGCTCGCCAGACAGAGAGAGACAGAGCGACAGAAAGCGAGAAATCACCCCCCCAGGGGGATGGCCACGCGGCAATCCCTTCTCCTCCATTCTCTTCTCGGGATCTTGGGCACGCACGCACACTCACCCAGCATGAGTTTTAAGCCACTGGGTCCGGGATGTGAAAACCACGGTCGACTACATGGGAGTCCAGTGACATAGCCATTATGCTAACTGCTGGTCCCAGATGCTTTCATTTTCATATTTAAGGATTTTTTTTCTTCTCCAGAACTGTTGATAGGTTCATCTACCTATTATTTGAACTGAATCCTAACCTTTTTTCTGGCTTTAAGTTTTAAGCAAATTTCTCTTAACTTTTTTTTTTATTATTATTTTGAGATCTATTAAATCTAAAACTTTTTAAATTAAAAATGCATTAAAAATACCTATTAATGCCTATTTAATGACTGCAGTAAGCTATGTAGCTCCAGTGAGGTGCTACTTTAGAGTATGTTCACTTTACTCACTGAGGATTATGCCTGAAGTCAGACATGAATTCATAAATATGTATATATCAGCTGTGCTTGCTATTGAAAGTCTTTAAATTATGTAAGATTTTTAGTAAATCAATAAAATGTGAAATAAAAAAGGCATGGAAAACAACTATACATACCAGAGACAGTGTGGGAGAAGGGAGGAGTTGGCAGAGGGTGAGAGGTGATTTTATCTATACAAATATTTATAAATCTGTCCAAATATCTATGTCATGAGATTCTAGAAGGTGAAAAAGTTGGCGAAGAAATGAAACTTCTTCCATGAAATAATAGCTGAAAACTTATCAATTAGAGAAAAATGGAAAAATTCAGACCCAGGAATAAAAAGAACTCTAAATAGAATCAACATGAAAAGATCCTCCCCATGGCATTTCATAGCAAGTTTGGTAGAATTCAAAGTCAAAGACAATATCCTACAAATGGCAAGAGAGAAAGGTGAAGTTACTTACAAAGATTATCCTACTAAAGTAACATTGGACCTCTCAACTGAAATGATGTAGGCAAGGAAAGAATGGGAAGACGTATTTAAGACATTAAAAGAAAAATAATTTCAACTGAGCTTTCAATATCCATTGAGATTATCCTTCAAGTGAGAAGAACAAAGAAAATTATTCTCAGATAAACAAAAACTGAAAGATTTCACCAATACTAGACCAGTTCTTCCACAAGGGAGTACTGTATCAAGAAAACTAAAGAGAGACAGAAATAAGAGATCAAAGACAACCAAGAAAATAGCTAACAAAATATCACGGATGAGTCTGCAAATAATGTTGAATGCTAATGGATTAAATTCTCCTATTAAAAGACACAAACTGACTGAATGGATTAAACAAAACAAAGCAGGGAACTGGCAGATGGCATGGTGGTTGAGGCTGCTGGACTCCCACATGGCTGACCACGGTTCAAGTCCTGGGCCAGGAGGCTTGTTTTCTCACTTTCCAACTCTTTTTCTCTCTCTCTCCCTCTCTCTCTGTCTCTCTCCTCTCTCACTCAGGCCCTCTCTAGTAAAAATTAAAAATAAATAAAATAAATAAATAAAGTTAATTTTTTTTAAAAAAAAGCAAAGCAAAACAGGAGCTCTTTTTTTTTTCTCTCTCTGTCTCTCTCCTCTCTCACTCAGGCCCTCTCTAGTAAAAATTAAAAATAAATAAAATAAATAAATAAAGTTAATTTTTTTTTAAAAAGGCAAAGCAAAACAGGAGCTCTTTTTTTTTTCTTTTTCTTTTTTAAGAGGTTTCTTTTGCTATAGGACGTGTGCGCTCACCAGACAGAGAGAGAGAGACAGAGAGACAGAAAGCGAGAAATACCCCCCAGGGGGGATGGCACGCCGCAATCCCTTCTCCTCCATTCTCCTCTCGGGATCTTGGGCATGCACGCACACACACCTGGCGTGAGTTTTAAGTCACCGAGTCCGGGACGCAAACCGCAGTCGACTACACGGGAGTCCAGCGACATAGCCATTACGTTAACTGCTGGTCCCAAGAATGATTTTCTTTTAAAGAATGAAATCTGTCACTTGAGTTACAATGAGTGAGCCTGGAAAACATTGTAAGTGAAATAAGTCAGGCACCAAATGAGAAATACTATCCAGAATTTTTGAGACACTTTCAATATTCCCGGCCAGCTTTCTTACTTTCCTGCTTCTCAGAGTAGTTCTCTGACCATCAAGGTGAATATAAAGCATTTGTACAATGTATAATATAATTCAAAGTATCTTAGTTAGCAGTGTGGAGTTTAGGTGTCCAGAAGATCCTATGGTAGCATAATTTACTTTGTTTGAGATTAAACAAGTAAACAAAAACTTGCAGCCACTCTATACATGAGTCTTGCCCAAAAGTTCAGAATCTACTACATTTTTTTCCCCCACATCTTTCCCTCATTCATGCAAAGCACTGAATTTGGGATTTCTGGGTTGCCAAGTTCAGGTCTTGCAGTCACAATCTTTCCCTCATTCATGCAAAGCACTGAATTCAGGATTTCTGGGTTGTCAAGTTCAGGTCTTGCAGTCATGAAGAATTACAGGAATGGACAATCGGACCTCTAATTGTCTAGTATTAGGCAATCTTAGGGACATAAAAGCAAAGTTTATTGAGAGAGAAAAAATAAGTTTCCAGGTAGGGAGAGATCCTGACAAGTGGGTTGGGTCTGTAGTTTTTATCCTAGCTAGGAGGTACTTGTTCACATTTTGTCCCAGTGGAAGTCATGGTGTACATTTAGAGAACTTCTGGCAAGAGACTGTGCAAGTCTGTCTGAGAACTTCAGCCCAGGGACCATTATTTAGTGGTTAGTGGTTGCTCGAGTCTATGAGAGCCTTGAGTCCTAAAGACCATTACCTAGGTTCCAGAATGTGGTGGGGTCATGGAAAAAGCCAAATTGCTTTAGGTCATGCTGCCTGAGTTAATCATTGAATCATTGCTGCAGACTGTGAGCAGTGAGCCATTTGTTGTGAGCAAGGAGTTTCTTGTGAAACTTAGCTACTCCTACTCCATCTTTGGGCCTTATATCCTGGCTACCTGTTTCTTAGGGTTCTATCTTAGATATCTCAGTACTTACATACAATCATAAACTAGAGAAACATATTTACATATATGTATACTTTATATACAAATGAACATTTGTTTCTGATATTTTATGCTGTGGAACACTGTCAATTAATTAATTTTGGATATGGACATTTCCCACTCTAGTTTTAAGTCCAAATAACATTTCAATGACTTTGTTTGCTGAATTTTTCTCCTAAGCTAAATCTACATTTCTATTATAGGACAATAAAAAAAATGTAGATAAGAAATTGTAGGTATGACAGAGTTAGGTTAAAGCAATTCACTTGGAATAGAGAGATTAAAAAACTCTTATGTGAAAATAGATTCCTTCATAAGGGTGACTTAGAAAAGGAAACAGACTGATAGCTTCAAATATTTTTATACGTTGAGTAAATGGTCCACTTCCCACAACATTAATATTATTCCCCTAAAGTTTAAAGTCCTTCATCATTTACTCCTAATTAAACTTTTTCCTTTTTACTACTGCTCACTCACTAACCTATCAGGTACAATGATGCACCTCCAAAAGCAGCCCTCGGGGCACTGGCATGAGCCTCCCTGCTCTGTGTTCTGTAGAAATACTTTTGTCATTGCTCATAAGGCAATGTCCTGATATTTCCTGGGGCTTAATATAAAATATTTCTTTAAGCTATGTTTGCAATTATTGTATCTTGGTCAGTGTGGAAGAAAAATAATCATGAAATTGATTGTATAATCTATTCTTCAAATTTAGTAAGATAGTCAAATGGACACCTTATACTGGTCATAGATCATCTCAAAAATATTTCAGTTCCTGGTGTTACTCCTTTTTAAATCTTATTTATTTACTTTTCCATGATCAAGAGAGAGAGACACACAAAGAGACATGCACTCCCAACAAAATCTTCACACTGCAATACACCTCCATCTTTAGTCAGTCCTTGATGATGGGCACGTGCATGCCTGGCACATTCACAGAGGTCTCTGGACGTGACCCAGAACCTACTCATGTAGGTTAGCTTCACTGAGTGTTGCATTATTGCTGTGCCATGGTCCATCCTCCCTGGTATTATTTTATTTATATTCATCCAGATAAAGTCACACACATACACGTGCATGCACACATATACACTGAGTATTATTTACCAATAAAATGGACAATGAGAAACAAAATCATGCTCCATTATCACCAGTGAGGACTAGATCCTAGTTCCAGTTAATGAATGTGAAGGGTGCTTTAAAAAGGGGTCTGAGATATATTTAATAGTTATAGCATGCATCCCTAACTGATTGATTTGTGACCCACATTATTCTGTCAAGATAATGCCCTGTGACCTGACTCTATTCTTTGGAATGAGATATTTGGCATAAGACCAATCCAGTTTTTCCACAATTTTAAATGAGCTATTATCATCATTTTTTACCAACTACGTTCTCTGTAATGGAAAACCTGCAACCCATGAGACTGTCCTGCCAGTAAGATTGGGCAATTTGAATTAAGAGAAAATAGGGAGCTAACACCATTTATTCTTACTTTATTAATTTTGTACATTTCTATGAGTTTGGTTTTTGAGGATTCCATTTTAACTGCCCACTTGCATGGGTTTAATAGAACTGAAATAAACTCATCTTCCCTTGCCTTTATATTACTTCACAGTATCAAACCCATCTTAGAAGAGGTTTAGATTTGACCTAGAAGAATGAGGAAAAAATAATCTTTTTCTACTTAGGGAAATCTTTTTTTTCCCTTTTACAATCTTAGAAAGTTCTCCTATCTTGTGTGGGTATTTGCACTTAGACAGATCAACACCTAGTCATGCTGAATCCACTCCTCAGGTGTGGTCGATGTCTAAGGACGATTTATTGGCTCACTTTACTGAATTGCCACAAAGATGCAAATGAAATCAGTTTGAGAAATCTGTAGGTCAATTCACATTTTATCTCTACTGTAGTCGCACGCATCATGCCAAGATATTAATCATGTGCGTTAGAGTATTAAAGCCTGAGACATTGGGACAAAGATTACTAATTGTCTTTTTTAAAAAGATTTGTTTATTTAATTCCATTTGTTATTATTACTTTTTAATTTGATGAGAGAGAGAGAGAGAGAAAGTGAGAAAGTAAGCCACCAGGTCTAGGATTTGTACCACGGTCAACTATAAGGGAATCCAGCATCTTTAACCACCACACCACCTGCCGGCCCTAAGATTTTTAAATTTTGTAGGGCATGTACACTCGCTAGTGAAAGACAGAAAAAGTGATAAATCACCCCTCAGTGGAATGGCCACACTGCAATCCCTTCTCCTCCATTCTCCTCTTAGGATTTTGGGCACCTTTTCATATGTACCCAGCATGATTATCAAGCTACCAGATCCAGGATTTGAACCATGCAGTCAGTCCTGTAGAATTCAGCACTTTAACCACCATACCAACTGCTGGCTAATGAATTGTCTTTTAATATCCATTTTCCCCTCTTCATTGTAAGTACAGAACCCCCATCAGCAACTAATCTTTTTTCTGAGAGGGTTTTTGTTGTTGTTGTTGTTGTTGTTGTTGTTTGCTATAGGGTGCGTGCACTTGCCAGAAAGACAGAGAGAAACAGAGAGACAGAAAGCAAGAAAAGAAATCACACACACACACCCCCCCAGAGGATGATCAGACCAATCCCTTCTCCTTCATTCTCCTCTCAGTATCTTGGGCACACACGCACATGCACCTGGTGTGATTTTAAGCCACTGGGTCCAGGACTCGAACTGCAGTTGACTACCTGGGAGTCCAGTGACATAGCCATTATGCCAACTGCTGGTCCCACCAACTGGTCTTTTAAACTTCCACTACCCCATCTAGCAACAACAATTTGCAGCCTGTCTTGCATGGGATTGTGTTCATGTGACCGTGGATGTAAGGGGAAGTAATGTGTGTATCTCCAGATCATATTGAAAGGAAGTTGTTTACTCTCACTTCATTTCCCCCTTTCTGAAGTTAGGAAGATTTACCAATTAAGGAACTAACAGATTCAGAAGTGAAACTAAAGCCTTCTACCTGCCCTAAGTCTTTTGCCCAGATCTGGACCAGATATGTGAGAGAAATAAATGTATATCTTGTTTAACACACCATATTTTTGCAACTTAGCCTGCACCTTAAATAATATATCAAGCAGTAAAGAAGCGTGTTTAACTATTAATAACTTGGTGCAACAAAAATTTGTAGCACAGAACTCTAAATTCTACTGTTGTAAATCACTATTCCAACCATAGTTACCTAAGAAATAAGGAAAGAGTAAAACGTAGCTTAGCATTTGTATTTTCTCACATATGTGCGTAGATTATCAGCGAATTTTGCTTTGTATGCTATACAGATTGGTTATGATGCATAATTAAGGTAATGAACACTGGCAAGCTTTTCAAGAGCAATGTTTTTTTACTAATAACTAGAGCTTTACTATTAACTTGAGTTTACTTTATTTTTCCAAATTGAATTAATTTAGAGAATATGTAAATTCACCTAACACCACTGTCATCAGTCCAGGAAGACTCAACATCCTACATTTTAGGAAAATGAATCAAGAGCATAGTAGTATCACTTGTAGAAGTTGATCATGGTATAGACTTTTGTGTCAGTTCTGAGCTTTGTTTTCTACATCTGTACAGCAGCCTACGAATTCCTTCCCAAATGTGCAGCAATGTTTATACTAGATAATAAAGAGAAGAGCCCACTGCTTAAAACCTAGCATGTAGCATTGAGCTAGGAAAAAAAAAGAAATGGGAAGAAATGGGAGAGAGTATAGATAGTGGGAAAGAGCTGAAGTCTTCTCAGCACGGTTAAAGCAGAGGTTGTATTTAGTCCAATAACCAAGGCTTTGGCTGGCATTCTTGTCTGTGAGTGAGTAAGCAGCAGATGGTAGGTAAAGGGGTTGGTGAAGACAGATTATACTCTCCTAAAATCTTTCAGTCTATTATAACATGATGTGACTAAATACTCTGATGTGTATAAAATACTTAGAATAGTGCCTGACACAGGATGCATTATTTCTATGTTTGCTGAAGCAGCTGCATTTGGGCAGGATATAGAGAAGCTACCCTGTCATTCATGCAAGTTAGTCTTTTAGATACAGACCAGGAAAATATAGTCGCTTCAGTTCCATTGACTTATTAGAATACAAGCCCCTAGAATGTGTTTACAACATTAGAGTGATTGACATTAGAGTGACTTAGTTTAAATAGACGAAGGCTAGGTGGAGAGGGCAGTCGCCACATGAACCTGTCAAGAATAAAAAACAAATAAATATACTTTAAAAAGCAGCTGTTGGGACCAGCAGTTAGCGTAATGGCTATGTCGCTGAAATCCCATGTAGTCGACCGCGGTTCAAGCTCCAGACCCGGTGGCTTAAACTCACACCAGGTGATTTGCGTGCATACCCAAGATCCTGAAAGGAGAATGGAGGAGAAGGGATTGCAGTGTGGCCATCCCCCCTGGGGGGTGATTTCTCGCTTTCTGTCTCTCTGTCTCTGTCTGTCTTTCTGGTGAGCGCACGCTCCCTATAGCAAAAACCTCTTAAAAAAAAAAAAGGCAGCTGTTAAGGAGAAAACGGAATGCACATATGTATGTATATATATACACAAATGTGTGTGTATTGTGTATGTAAAATTAGGAATGTTGAACTCAAGTTGCTAGTAGATACTAAGCAAGTTAATATCCTATAAGACAATAAAATGTAATGTCTGGGCTTTTTTTCCCCCCCAGAAAGTATGTGCACTCACTAGGAAGAGACAGAGAGACAGAAAATGAGAAAGCATCCCCCTTTGGGGGATGGTCATGCCACAATCTCTTCTCCTTCATTCCTCCCTCCTTTTGGGGTTTTGGGTATACATATACATGCACCCAACAGCATCTAGGACTTGAATGCATGGTTATCCATGTAGAATCCTTAATTACCATGTCACTGGCTGGTCCTAGGCTCATCCTTTCTACAGTAAAGAAAGTAATTTTTCTCAATCAATATTTATTTCTATAGCCATCAATTTCCAGCAAGCTGACTTCTATGTTAACGCTGTCACAGTATGGCTCAGTTAATGGAAAAATAATTGAAGGTGCTTATCCAGTACAACCAGAACAAACCCACTGCTTTACTGAAAAGACACCCAGCAATCACTTCTGCATCAAGTCCCTTATAATTATTCCCTTACTGCTGTTTCAGCTTTTATAATATGGCCTATGCTATGGCCCTTCCCCTGCCTCCAATTAATTGTTCCAGAATATACCCTCCACTAAATTCAAATCAACTTTTGCCATTACCAGAACACTTAATAATTTTTCTTCCCTTGCTATCCCTAAAACTTTCAGAGTATTCCAGCCCCAGCCACAGTAAAGTACTGTTAAAACAATGGGTCACAGGCTAGGACTGATAAGGATTCTGTTTGCTATTTCGCTCTACTTCTAAAAGCTGTCTACAAACAGAAAGTACTGACACCTGTTCCACTTTTGTAAGTTGCCTGCTTCAACAGATTGCTGGTCTCTATAGGAACTGGGAAAGGCAATGCAGCTGTTTTGCAGCTTTTCTAGATTTTGTTTTTGTTTTTGTTTGTTTCTTTCTTTGTTTTGTTTGGAACCCCTGTGAACCTTGACTATGTAATTCTTGTGACTTCCACAAGTTAAAGCCCAGACTTTGGAGTATAAACTCCTCTGGGTCTGCTGGCAAAATAAACCTGAGTTCTCCTTCTCTCTGATTTGTGCTTGGTTTCTCAACGGTCTGTTTTCTGCAACATGGGAGACCTGGGTCAGTTTCCAGTACAACATAAAGCTCAGGCACGGTGACCTACACATGTATTCTCATTGACCTGGGAGTCTGAGGCAGGAGAATCATGATGTGGGAAGACCCTGTCTTTAAAAAAGCAAATGAGGGGCCAGCAGTTGGTGTAATGGCTATGTCGCTGGACTCTCATGTAGTGGACCATGGTTCTAGTCCTAGACTCGGTGACTTAAACATGCCGGGCACGTGTACGTGAGTGCCCAAGATCCCGAGAGGATAATGGAGGAGAAGGGATTGCAGCTTGGCCGGCCCCCCCGGGGGGTGATTTCTCGCTTTCTGTCTCTATGTCTCTCTCTGTCTCTGTCTGTCTGGCGAGTGCACCCGCCCTATAGCAAAAATCTCTCAAAATAAAATAAAATAAAATAAAGAATAAAGAATCCAGCCAAACTGAGTGATAAACATCTGACATGTAACAATGAATGGATGTATTTTGTACCTTAAGGGAATTGATAGTCTTTACTATCTTTCTCTTTTTCCTTTAATTATCAATATTCAGAAAACTCCTACCTCCTACAGGAAGCTTTCTGCAATTGCATCAGGCAACACTAATCCTTTTTTAAATAACTGTAACAGATGGAATGTGCTATGTGAGCTTTGAATTGATTTATAGAACAGGGATTCTACTTTAGTCTTTTATATAATGTTTTTAGCATCTATTATTATTACTTTCTGGTTTAAAACTGATAACTATTAGTTAAAATGCAGGGATTGTGTTTAGGGACTCAATGATTTCTCTAGTCTCCAGGACAAAGAGTTTCTGGAACACTTCTGCTATCAAACTTTGTTAACATAGTTAATTGAGTTTATCTCAATTCAAGATTCAAGAAGCTATATAGTAATAGCTTCATGTAAATATAGATTAAATGAGTATAAATATGCAGGTGCTGATCTATAAGAACAACTGTACTGTGAAGCAAACAACTTATAAAATGAAGATTAACTTCTGGAAGAGGGGTAGGAGTGGTTACAATAGGCATTTGATAATTTATTAAGAGTTTCCCTGGTGACCAGCAGATGGAGTAACTGTTACATTGCTGGACTCCCACATTTCTGACCATGGCTCGAGTTCCGGACCTGGTTGCTTAAAACTTACACCAGATGGATGTTCGTACATGCCCAAGATCCCGAAAGAATGGAGGAGAAGGGATTGTATCATGGCCATCCTCCCGCCCCAGGAGGCAATTTCTCACTTTCTGTCTCTCTCTGCCTCTCCAGTGTGCATACGCACCCTATATTAAAAATCTCTCTCTCTAAAACAAAAACAACCAAAAAAAAAGAGTTTCCCTCTATAATGATAATCATATTTTTTTTTTGCTAGGAATAGATGAAAATTACACATCTCTATGACACTATATATTTCAAAAGGAGAGTAAGATAAAATACATTCCCACAGGTTAAAATATTAGCATAAAGCAATTCCAAATCCTTGGTTATATTATTATAGATTCCTGCTTGTAGCAGTCACAGAAAAGTACCTCATAAACTAGATTCTTAATGGTTGAAATATTTTCATATTGAAATGGAAGATATGATCTGAATAAAAAATCAAATGACCATCTACCATAGCAATTTTATGTTGATATTCTCATATCATCTTGTTAATAACTCCTGAAAATTAGCATGGCACAAGCTCTGGTAAGGAAGATATTTTTCAAATTAAAATTTCTCTGTCTATTGTAAAAGTTTCGTATCAGGAATGTGTGTCCCATTTCTTTCCAGTAAAAACACAATACCAAGTTTAGGTAAAGTCAAATTGCTCACCTCATCAGTTCAAGGTAGATAATTAGAAATAAAATGATGGGGAATTTGCGATTAGGCCTGAATGGACTAGGTAATTGTCTACTGACTGCATTAGCGGGAGGAAGAGCTTCATTTCCATCAGCCCTTAGACAGCTAATCAAGTTGACTAAACACCATAAAGGTTGAATCACAAAAGCTTGCAGGCAAAAGTGAATATCTGTTTAAAATAATTTTTAAAAAAACTTATCTTTTCCCACTCGATATGTGCTAAAGGTCTGCACTTTATGGCAGAACTGGAAAGATTGGAAGCTGTAATGGCAGAGAAAACAAGTACAGCTAGCAGAGACTGGATAGGAGGGGGTGAAGAATTGGGGCTGAGAGGGAGGGACTGGGCAGAAAAACAAACATTTAACAGACACGGGAATGGAAAGTTACTGTGTACAATAGTATCTGTGACTTGCCTGACATGCAATGCAACTATACTTTGAGAACTCATATCATATGCTGTAAAGACATACAATAATTAAACGTAAATTTAAAATATATACATATATATACACACACACACACACACACACACACACACACACACACATACACACATATATATATATATATAATTTATCTTTTTCTCTTCCCAAGCTCTCTTTCTTTCCCTCCATGTCCTTATTGTGAATATAGAAAATAAATTAAAGAAAGAGATCACTACATTTTAAAGTATTATGAACTAATTTTTTTTTTCAATTTTCTGCTATTTACTGTAGAATTACGGAAATCCACGTTAGTTACACTTTAATGCATCTTATTAGAATGAAAGGCCAAGCAATACCTTGGAATAAATTTCTGAAAGTAAAATAAAATTAGAGCTGCTTAAATCACTTGCTAAGCCAAAGACTTTATGACCAAGTGATAAAGGTGATGAAAGCATTAGAGAATTTAAAACCAAGCAAACAATGAAAGGGCTACCTTTTCTGGCAAGAGTAAAACAGCAAGAATCTAAATGAAAAAACCAGCATGGAATTGGAAGAATGTCATGCTAGAAAAATAATTAATGTTATTTTAACAGAAGTAATATAAAAAGTGTGTTCAGGAGCCAATAGTAAGTTATCATTATGGAACTTACTCCACATGGAAGACTAATAGTTTTAAAATTAAAACAAAATCATTTATTTCCTGGCAACATTTCAATGGAAAAAACTGCTTATGTAAGTATTAAAGATTTAATTTACGCTATATGTGTTGCAACCCGTAAGGCCAAAGCATGAGGCTATACTCCATCATGATCAGCGGCCTTTCTAATATACACATAAATTACAAATTAATAAATTAACAAGATTTGGTACCCAATGAAGTTTATATACTTCATGCATATTTGTGTCTTCTGAGGCTACTACCAGTTTTATGCTTCACTGAGAGTTATTTAAGAAGATTTTAGAACTCCCTTTTGTCAACTTAATGGAATTCAAAAATTGGTGACCAGGAAACTACAGCTAAAATATACCCAGAAAGTTCCGATATTAATAGTACATGATCATATTTTAAGAAAGAGGGTTTTAAATAATCACCATGTCTTAGAAACTGGCAATTATAATTTTTAATTCATTTTTGTTGTAAGTATGATGTTATTTATCTCTCAAGTAACCATTATCATTGAAGAAACAGTGATAATATCTTGCTTACTAGAGTAGACAACATAAAGCATTGACATTTGACTTCCCAATCCATCATTCCCTTTCCTGGTTTCATTTCATTTAAAATAATTTTAGTGTAAAGTGGTGTTCCAAGCCATGTCTGGGCAGGTTATAAGAAAAGCTCTCCCCGTGATATGCTGAATAATCAAGAAGAGATCCAATGACGGTTCATCATAAGCTTTCAAACTGGTAAATTATTGAAGTATTGCAAAATATAGGAGAGCCCTTGGCCTTACTGTACAAATGCTGGATGATGTCATAGCGAAGAGAATTTGCCAAATAGTAAAGGTTCAAAATTATAGCAGAGGGATGCACAAATGATCTCATAACTGACTAAAACCTTACCCAACCCTAATAACCTACTCTCCAAACACAGGAGTGAAACTGCAATCCCAATAATGCAGATCAGGTATGGATAAGCCAGATGCTTGGCATACATGATGATGCTTTGGAAAAATGATTCCTAGTTACACTCCCAGATTTCTGTAAAAAGCATCAATATCACAAATGTTCAAACACGACTCCAAGACTAGAAACTTTTGTTTGCAATGGATACTGCTCACCCTCTAATTTTTCAAAATGTTTTCTTCCATTTGAACTTCCTCTAGGCCTTAAGCAGACTGTTAATACACCTTTAAAAAAATAAGAATTTTAAAGAAGCAGTGCATGAAACTGTAAGACCAGTTCATTAAGTGTGCATCATTGGTGTTGGTTTTTAATCTTAGCTCTCTTCTCCCCTCATTGGGCACATGCCACTTTCATTAACATTCAGGGAGTTGCATGCATGCATTAAGGAAAAGAAAGTTCTTCCAGAGTAATGAGGCCAGAAGAGTACGACGACATCATCGCTTCTCCTTCTCACTTTGCACTCACATTCAATACTGTTTGGCTACCCTCAGATACGCTTTCTCAGCCTTTATTTTCTACACACAGATGTACAAAGTCATTCTTTGTTATTTCATAACCATTGCTACTGTAATTTTGCAGAAAGCTAAACATACTGGAATGTGTATTTTCATAATGAGAAGAACGATTCAAATGATTTTCCTTAACATCTGCTAGCTTCTATCACTGAAAATTTAGTGAATACTGCCTATGAATCTGCTGGAGGTGATTAGCTCACAGAAGAATCTGCAGTGTTTGTGCTTACCATTTAAAGAGACAAAGCAAATGATAAAATAAAGAACAATAACTTGCAGTTGTGTAGTATTTCTGGTTTACAAACTGCTTTTGCATGTCTTATTTTAGTCAATTCTCAAAGATACCTAAAAATATGAGCAATATGGCACTGCTACCTGAATGTTATATATGGGTCAGCTTATGTTTATAGAAGATTTTAAGTTTTTTAGAGTCAGAAAGTTAGGAGAGACCCAGCTGGATTCATGTTTGCTGCCCTTACACCAAAACTCTTGCCGTATGCAAAATTAATATGACGTTAAAACATAATTATGTATAGGACCAATGGATAGCATGGTGGTTAAGCCAGTGAACTCTGACATGGTCAACTATAGTTGAGTCCTGAACCTGGTGGCTTGAAAATCATGCTGGACATGTGTGTGCACATGTACAAACTCCCAGCGGGAGAAGGGATTGCAGCATGGCCCTCCCCCCAAGGAGTGATTTCTCGCTTTCCCTTTCTCTGTCTCTCTCTAGTGAGCATTTGCACTTTATGGGAAAAAAAAAAGGTTGTATGTATTCCAGGACTGAGAAAGACATACACAGAGAGAGTTACAGCCCCTCGACAGTATCCTGATATCACAACCCACCCCAGTCTCTGCCAGCCAGGTAACAGGCACACACATCACACATGCCAGGCATACTCAGGGAGGTCTCTTGACTTGAACCAGCGACCCTTCCATGTGATCTGCCTAGCAGCATATTGCATTTTTGCTGCTGTGTCATGGTCCAGTTCCTTAATGTGACTTTTGAATAATTGCCAGTATAGTATCCCATATTTGGAAAGTTAGATTGCTATAAAACACTTTTGTACACTATTTGCAATGTTTTCTAAAATTTGACAGAATTTGAGTTGAGTCTTATTGAGTACTGTGACACAAAAACAGAAACTTGTTTCAAATGTAGACATTGGGAAGACAGAGCAAGGAGGAAATGAGAAGGGAAGAACAAATCAAAGACTACATTTACTCAAAGGAACATGAAAAACTGTAGAAAGATAAAAATCTGGAAGTGATTCAGCATAAACTATAATCACACAGAATAGAGTTGATGTTTGCCATTTATTTTTTTACTTTTTAAATTTACATTTAATCACTATATGTCTTTACAGTGTACAACATTGCTTTTTCTGGCATGAATATGGTACATTATCAGTCAAGACAAAGATACTACCATATACAGTATTATCAGCAAATAACTTTTCATTTTTGTTTCAGTTAAACATTGTTTTTTTCCCCGCTCCCCTTCCTCCCTCTATGACCCACCCTATGTTACCCCTGTGCTTACTGTCTGTAGTATCTACCACTGCCTTCCTGACTATGCCATCCAAATTTTCAGTTTCTGCTATATTCTCAGTTACATTGAGTGGGGACATACAAAGTCTGTCATGCTCTGGCTTTTTTCACCTAGCATTAAGTCTTCCACATTCATCCACTTTGTATCAAATACACTTACACATCCATGTTTATTGCAGCACTATTTACAATTGCTAGGGCATGGAAACAACTCAAATGTCAAAAATAGATAGTGGATTGAAAAAACTGTGACACGTGTACTCTATGGAATACTACTGAGCCATGCAAAACAATTAGACTCTGACATTTGATACAAAGATGTTTGCCATTTCTAAATCATGAGATGGGAAATTTGGAGTTCTTTTGTAGGTGTAACAGAGAGGTAAAGCTAAAAGTAAAACCATGGATCAAAATAAAAACTTCCCAAATCCCCTTTATATCTGAAACAAAAATGAGACAAAAATTGAGAATATGACTTGGCACTTAAAAAAGTCACAAATACTAGAACTAAGGTAAAAGAAGGGACAATCTAGTCAGGAAGGAAGAAGTGCATCAACAAAGAATTAGGCCAGGCCTTAACCTGTGGTTAAGAGGGATGGATCCCCAAATGCGCAGTTGAAATCCTGAACCTGGTAGCTTGAAAAATATGCAGGGAACGTGTGCTTCCCTGCCCAAAATCATGAAAGGAGGGAGAGATGAAGGAAAAGGCCTTGTGGTAAAAACATGCTTCATGGGGGGCTTCCCTCTGTCTCTCTCTCTCTTTTTCTCTCTCTGTTGAGCACATGCACTCTCTGGCAAAGTAAAAGAAAGAGAGAGACAGAGAGGGAGAGAGAAAAGGAAAAGAAAAGAAACAGAGAGAGAGAAAGAGGAAAGAAAGAAGAAAGAAAAAAGAGAGAAAAGAAAAAGAAAGGAAAGAAAAATAGAAAAGGAAGGAAGGAAAGAAGGAAGGAAGGGAAAGAAAAAAAGAAAAAGAGAGAGAAAGAAAGAAAAAGAAAAGAAAGAAGAATGAAAAGAAAGAAAAAGAAGAAAGACTCAAAGATACTAGTTTTTAGAATATGAGCACCAGGACAAACTGTACAGTTTATTCCAAGTTAGGAAATGGTGGATGTAAAGCAAGAAATGTGGTGATTACTGAAGATTATGTGTCAGAGATTAGCGTTTGGGATCACATACGCATGTGCTTGTAAGAGCACATACAAAGTAACTGGTGTGTACTAGTTAAAATAGCTATACTTGAGTATACTATATTCCAGCTTTTCAAATAGATAAACTTCCATCTTTTGATATTGATCCCTACGAATTGAGAAACCATACGTTGCCTTATGTTAATGGCTGCATTCTTTTTTTCACTGATTTTTGGATGATGATTTGCTAAAATTTCATTAAGCGCTTACAACAGCATACATGTCTGTCTTGGAACTATTAGTTTTTCAAAATTAGATAAGATGCTTATATATCACCTTTCTTTAGGTTTTACTTTCACTCAAGCTTATACTATAAGGGAAGAAATATTGAAACGAGTTTCATATGCTCTTCATTATGCCGGTCTTTCATTCAGAACTCAGTCAAGCACGTGTGCTGATTGAATTTCTAAACCCAGTTGTGTTCAAGTGTCTGATTTTTAAGATTAGTCAAGAAGAACCCTCTAGTTCATTTTTATTTCTTTTTATTCAACTTAATTAAATGTGTAATTTTATATTGTGGAAGATGTGTTTTAAAACAGCTTAATTTTTGGCTTAATTGGGGAAAACTGCTCTGTTTCAGATTTCAGGTTACCAGGATGATCTTTAAACAATGTTTCTAATTATTTCTTATTCTTTGTAAGCAAGGAATACTTAAGAGAATTTTTTCCTGAACAAAATATGCTAATTATCAGTTACATAGATTATACTTTTATTTTATGTCAAATCAACCTTTTAAATTCCAAATATTCCTGTATATTCAAAATGGTTATTACAAATGAGCCAAACAAATTTGGATGTGTTTTTTCTTAAGTTTCATTATTTTAATATAATATATACTGATTTTAAAAACATGTACAGGACTAATATTCTCCAAGTGTGAAAATTAGGTTCTATATAAATAATATTGAAGCTTTTTATCATCAGGGTCAAGAACAAGGATTAACTTTTTAATACTGTTATTTACTGCAGAAGTTTTTTCTAGTTATGGCATAATCTAGATATCTCAAAAAGATGCCCTCACTGATAGTTCTATTTTATTTACTATGGGGAAAAAAATAAAAACACTATCCTGACCTTTATAGTGATATGGTTTATGTTCACAGCTATTAAATCTGTTTTCCTACTGAATCATGTGTTTCTCAGCTCCATTTGCAATGCAAAGTGAAGTTTTTCCACTGCCTCATTAATTTAAATTATCAGTCAAATATGCTTATGAGAACTAAGTAAAGAAATATAATTTTAATTCTGACATGAGCTTCATTGGGTTTTTCTCCCCTAAGGAAGGACATGCTTAGCCATATCATCAAATCTTTTACAATATGAAGGTCTTGCAATTTAGGGTTGAATGATTCCTCCACACTTTTATGCTCTCATCATGGTGGTGTTTAAACTACTTTTATTTATGCCACTTTTCATATGTAGAAATAATAGAGTTGTCAGTAGCTTTTTGAAAACTGATGGAGAGAATCTAAATTCCTTAGAGATGTCAACAAAGACAAGCTCTAGTGTCTGAGTAGTTGTGCACTCACCTAGGTAACCCTCTAATGAACTGCTCTCCAGTGCTTGTCTGCTTGGAGCATTCTTCCCTTAGCCCTCCTGTGACTTAGGGGAACACCATTCCATCATCTTCTGCTTGATCTACTGTGACAATGTGAATAGTCCTTGCGAGCAAACAGAAGCACTAAAACAGAAAAGTGATGCGATGGACAGCCGTGTAAGACAGCCGAGCTTGTGGGGTATTTGGGTCTTACAAATAGAAGTGCAGGACAGCCGATGTGCACAGTTTTTGAGATCGAACATTGTTGAGGGTGTTTTCTAGATGAAGTCTAGTGAAGGCCTAAACATTGCTACCTGTTCAAGGCAGCAGTTAAGATGGGTCTAAACTGGAGGTCTGTGGGACCTTGTGAGGATGAAGCATCCTAATAGTTACTACTGGGCATGCCGACTTCACTGGTCTAGATCCTGAATATATTTCACACAAAGACATGTATCTTTCTGCTCTCATAACCAGAACTGGGCCAGCAGTCTCTGCTTCGAAAGTCAGTGATGACTCCATAATTCCCCCAGCTGGGTTTTGGCAGGGTGAACATACAACTTTGAAGACACATATGAGATTTTGAAGTGGGAGCCACGTGAGCAATGCTTCTATTTATCTGGTTTCTTTGAGTGGTTTCCCACACAACCTTCAGGGAGCTGAAAATTCTTTTCTTACCTTTTATGTAGGGAATGAAGTCATCCATCCAAAGGCAGCAGAACTGCTAGCCACCCAAGCCCAACAAATCTGGCTAATTGCCATAACTTTTACATCACTGGTACTTTACAGCAAGAGAAAAAGCAGAGAAGATTGCTAACTAAGGGCACTCAGCGCTCATCCTCTCCACCAAGAAGGATCGAAATAGCTGATAAATAGCCCCATTCTGATTAGAGGAACAAGAGGAAACTTCAGAATCCAACAAGAAAGTAATGAGGAACCCCTGAAGTCTGGAGATTCAGGATGGAGACAAAGAGGGGGAGATGAAGTACACAGCTAGGATAGAACCAGAGCTGAGGGGAGATCCCCAGAGCTGGAGAAAAGTGGAATATAACTCCAGCTGCCATTGCCCCCCAGACACCGGTAGTCTTGGCTATAGAGAGCCATAGTCATCACAGGTTTGGAACCCAGTGTAGGGAGCTGCCCGGAGTTCACATGAGCTCCCTACTGCCCAAAAGTAACACATGCTTGAATTTACCCCACTCCCTGCACATTTTGAGAGATCTAAACTCTGATGGTGTGGTACCCATTTTAGGAGCACAGTCACAGTCAGTTTATCCTGACCTGGGGGTCAGAACACCTTGTACCTCCACGTCCCTGAAGTTCTGCTATTGCCCTTTCTTGCCCATGCTGAGAGTGGCAGAGCCATGACCCTAAGCCTTTACACCACCCTACACTCTAGAGAACAAGTGGCATGCCACAGCAGAGGGAATGCTCCTGAGGCTTGGGGAATTGATGCAGTTGGCCCCAGAGACTGAGGCCTCTGACTCCACCTCCCAGATCACCAGGACTCCTATACTCTGCAGGTACCTGACACAGGGCCTGAAGACAGTAGTCCAATTATCATAGCTGCTGCTGGTTAAAATCTTAGCTCCTCAACCGAGGTGGCATCCATGTCCTGTACACACCCTACCCAGAGCCTAAGGTCACTGTATCCCCACACCAGGCAACAGCTACAGCCGAGGCCCCCAGAAACACTGCCTCCCTGACCAGCAGGGCCCCTGGGCACTGTATACCCCCCATCCAGGATCAAAACATCAATATCCTACCCATGCCACTCTACACTGTCAATAAAGTCACACCACAAAATTCATACACACTTAGAGTCTCAGTGTAAAAGGTAGTCAGGACACCCGACACAGATTCCAGCCAAGAGAATATACAGATTCTTCTATACCAATTTGGCTGAGAGTCTTAATCATGAAGCGATGTTGTATTTTATCAAATGCTTTCTCTGCATCAATTGAAATGATCTTACGGTTTTTATCTTTCTTTCTGTTAATATTGGGGTATTATATATATGGCCTTGCGAAACTAACCTTGCATCCCCAGAATAAAGCCTACCTAGTGATGTTGTTACCTAGTAATGATGTTATACGTTTTTGGATATGATTTGCAAATACCATGTTGAGAACTTTTGCATATATATTCATCAGAGATGTTGGTCTGTAGATATATATTTTTTTAACAAATGAGGCAATTTATTAATGTAGCATCATCTGTCCTAATGCTTCTTGTTGGCAGCAACCACCTATCTGGCAATTCTGTACAGATCTCTCTCTCCTTGAGGTGTCCATTTGCAGCCCCCATATTGGTCCTTTTCCACCACTTTTAGCCCCTCCAGGGCTTGAAGGACCCGGGCCACACTCTTGGAGGATTGGCTGAGGTGGCTTGGTAGATCTACCGTCCCAGGTAGATCTCTGTCATGGAGCCAACCCCATCACCACCCGAGAGGTACAGGTGCCGTGCTGTGGAAGCAGCTTGTGTCTAAAGCCAGTTCTCATCATAGGGAGCAAGTTCTTTATGCTTGGCCAGCTTGACAGTGTCCACCCATTTAGAGACTTTCAGCTTTCTGGACTTTTTTTCTTTTTTTTTTGGAGAGGTTTTCGCTATAGGGCGTGTGCGCTCGCCAGGTAGACAGAGAGAGACAGAGAGACAGAAAGCGAGAAATCACCCCCCAGGAGGGATGGCCACGCCGCAATCCCTTCTCCTCCCTTCTCCTCTTGGGATCTTGGGCACGCACGCACACGCGCCCGGCGTGAGTTTTAAGCCACCGGGTCCGGGACGCAAACCGCAGTCGACTACGTGGGAGTCCAGCGACAGAGACATTACGCTAACTGCTGGTTCCCTGGACTTTTCTTTTTCTTTTCTTTTTTTAAATTTTTCTTTTATTATTATTATTATTATTATTATTATTATTATTATATTTTTTTTAGAGAGGTTTTAGCTATAGGGTGCATGTGCTCACCGGAAAGACAGAGAGACAGAAAATGAGAAATCACCTCCCAGGGGGATGGCCACACTGCAATCCTTTCTCCTCCATTCTCCTCTTGAGATCTTGAGCATGCATGCACAAGTGCCCGGCATGAGTCTAAGCCACTGGGTCCAGGAGACAAACCATGGTCGACTACATGGGAGTCCAGTGACATAGCCTTTATGCTAACTGTTGGTCCAGCTTTCCAGACTTTTTGAGGAAGGCTGCCAGAGCTCGGACGAACTCCTGCTGGTTCTGTTACAGTAACTCCAGGCATCGTGTGGCCTCCGCACTGCCAGCCAGGAGATAGGGCTGTAGATATCCTTTTTGTCAGGTCTTTGTCTGTTTGGGGAATGAGGCTTATGGAGGCTTCATAAAATGAATTTGAAAGTTTCTTTCCTTTTGGATCATTAGAAGTAATTTGAATAGGATAGAGGTAGGCTCTTCCTTAAAGGATTTGTATAATTCAGAAGTGAAGCCATTGAGAACTGGACTTTTCTTTGTCGGGAGGTTATTTATTACTGATTCAATCTCATGACTGGTATGGGTCTATTCAGGTTTTCTTTGTTCCCTTGATTCAATATTGGTAGATTATATGCATCCAGACATTTATCCATCTCCTTCACGTTCTTTTGTTTGTTGGCATATAGTCACTCATACTACCCTCTAATGATGTTTGGTATTTCTATTGTGTCTGCTGTAATGTTGCCTGTTTCATTACATATTTGATTTCTTTTTACATATCTGTTTTCTTTTTTCTTCTTTTTCAATCAGTCTAGTTAATGGTGTGTTGATCTTGCTAATCTTTTCAAAGAATGAGCTTTTGCTTTCATTTATTTTCTGTATAGTTTATTTTCTATTTAATTTATTTCTGCTCGAATCTTTATCATTTCTTTTTGCCTGGCATTTTTTTGTTATTGTTTTTCTAATTCCCTTAGGCATGATGTGAGGTTGTCTATTTGCCACCTTTCCATCATTTCTCTTATGCATACCAATTTTTATGAATTTCCTTATGACTGCTTTTGTGGTGTCCAATAGACTATGGAAACTCGTGTACTCATTATCATTTGTTTCCATAATTTTTTTTTATTTCAGACTTTATTTTTTTTTAGTTAAGAAGTCATTCAGAATAAATTGTTTACTTTCCATGTGTTTGTGTATTTTCGAGGGTGTTTCTTGAAATTAATGTCAAGTTTAATCCCATCATGGTCAGTGAAGATGCTGGATATAGTTTCTATGCCTCTTAATCCATAAAAGCTAGATTTGTGTCCTATCATATGGTCAATCTTTGAAAAGGTTCTATGCCACGGTGAGAAAAAAAATATTTTGTGGTCTTAGGGTAGAAAGTTTTATCGATGTCTGTCAAGCCCATTCAATTCATAGTATCATTTAGGTCCTGCAGCTCTCTGCTTATTTTTTTGTCGAGAAGATCATTTACAGGAAATAATGGGGTGTTGAGATCTCCAACAATTATAGTATTTCTCCCTCTCTCTTCTTTTAGCTCCAGCAGTCTTTCCTTCACGTATTTAGGTGCTCCTGGGTTGGGTGCATAGATATTTATAAGCATTATGTCTTCTTACCGAATTAGCCCATTTATTATTATATAATGTCCTTCTTTGCCTCTTCTTACTGTTTTGTCTTGAAGCATATTTTGTCCTAAATCAGTATCACAACTCCAGACCTGTTTGGATTTTCATTTTTATGGAATATCTTTTTCCAGCCCTTCACTTTTATTCTATGAATGTTTTATTTATAAGATACATTTCTTGGAGGCAACAGATAGAAAATTTCTGTTTTCATTTTTTTTAACCATTCAGCCAGTCTGTGTCTCTTAATTGGATATTTTAATCCATTAACATTCAATGTTATTATCCATATCTCTGGGCCTGTTCCTATCATTAAGTGAGACATTTTCTTGGTTGTTTTTTGTTCTCTTATAACTGTTCAGCTTCTTAGTTTTCCTGGTATAGCACTCCCTTCAGAACTCCTTGATTACCTGATCTGGAGTTGGTAAATTATTTCAGGTTTTGTTAATCTGAAAATGTTTTTCATCTTTTTTTCCCGTATGAAGGATAATCTTGCCAGGTATATTCTTGGTTGAAATTGTTTTTCATTTAACACTTTGACTATATTTCCTCATTCTTTCCTTACCTGTATTGTTTCTGGAGAGGTAAGATATTAGCCTGATGTGATAAGCTTTTTCAGTGAATTGACATCTCCCTCTTGCGTGTGTCTTGTCTTTGTGGTTTTGGCCAATCTGTCTATGATGTGCCTTGGAGATGAACTTCTTGGGTTGATTCTTTTTGGGTTCCTATGTATTTCTTGGGTCTGGATATTGGAATGCCTCTCTAGATTTGTCAAGTTTTCTTCTAGGATTTCATGGAATTAATTACCAATGCCCTTATTGCTTTCTTCCTCTTCTGGGATACCGATTATCTGGATATTGTGGCACTTGATAGTATCTAGTATTTCCCATATATTATCCTCATTTTTCTTGGTTGTTTTCTCAGTGTTTTTGAAACATTTTTCTGGGTCAGAGGTTTTGTATTCAACATTCAAGATCTTCTGCATGATCTAATCTACTGTTAATACTTTTGAGGGAGGTTTTAATTTCCTGTATCACATTCCTCATCTCTAACAATGCTGTTTGATTATTTATTTATTTATTTATTTTTGGAGAGGTTTTTGCCATAGAGTGTGTGCACTCACCAGACAGACAGAGAGAGACAGAGAGACAGAAAGCGAGAAATCACCCCCCCAGGGGGGTTGGCCACGCCGCAACCCCTTCTCCTCCATTCTCCTCTTGGGATCTTAGGCACGCACGCACACATGCCCAGCATGAGTTTTAAGCCACCAGGTCTGGGACTCGAACTGCGGTTGACTACATGGGAGTCCAGCGACATAGCCATTATGCCAACTCCTGGTCCCTGATTATTTTTTATATTATGTATTTCTTCTTTCAAATCATGAAAGGACTTCCTCATCTCCTGGAGCTTGTTGTCTCTTTTCTCTTGCATCTCATTTAGTTTGGTCATTACAAATATTCTCAATTGTTTATCTGACATTTCTACAACTTCCATTGTATTGTCTGTGGGTGATGAGGAAATGATGTTTTCCCTTGGGGGAAGAGACATTTTGTTGGTTGCTCATATTTCTTGTGCCTCTGTGATTATTCTTAGTCATCTGGTGATCTATATGTTCCTTCCTAAATTATTCAAGGTATCTCTGAGTGTTCAAAGCTGTGCAGGAATAGAAAATTGGCGATCTCTCTTCTGCTCTGCTACTATGTTGCTCACCAGCACCCTGTCACTGGTCCTGGGTGACCCAAAGTCCTCCCTGTTTCTAAAGAACAGGTGCACCTGAAACTGAGCTTCTGAGCTTCAACTCAGGAGCAAACAAAAGATCACAAGGCATGCAACACAGGCTGCATACTATCCAAAATCCTGAAGTCCTGAGAGTTCAAAGGCAAGTGTGTGTGTGTGGCGGGGGGAATGAGCCAAGAGTCCTGGCCATTAGGCCCTGCAGCTGCAAGCAGTAGGCCTTCTGGTGAGGCCCTTCTCTTGACCCAGTATCCAGAAGGGAGGAAGAGGGGCTCGAGTTCATCTTAAAGTCCCAGGACACAAATCTGAATTCCATAGGCTAGTGAGGAAAGGGTGGGCCACATGTCCCGGGTATTAGCCCTGCAACTACAAGCAGCCTGGTACTTAGCAAGGCCCTTTTCTTGACCCCAGAAAAACTAATTTCTGAACTTCAAGACAAAGCTTTAGAAGTAACCCATTCAAACAAAATAAATAAATAAATAAAATAATTAGATACCATCAGATGGTGTAATAGTTATGTCACTGGACTTCCACAGTTGACCATAGTTCAAGTCCCAGTCCCTACAGCTTAAAACTCATGCAGGATTTGTGTTTGTGCATTCCCAAAATCCTGACAAGAGAATGGAGGAGAAGAGATCGTTGTGTGACCATCCTCTCTTAGGGGTATTTCTCACCTTCTATCTCTCTGTTCTCTCTCGCACGTATTCTACAGCAAAAATCCCCACCCCACCCCCCCAAAAAAGAGAGAATGAATAAAGCTTATGGGACTAATAGGACATCATGAAATAAACAAATATTTGTATTATGTGGATTCCAGAAGAACAGATGCATTAAAGGCATAGAAAACTTACTTTATGAAATAGCTGAAAACTTCCCCAATCTTGGAACAGATATGGGTTTCCAGATTCAGGAAATGTAAGTGTTGTCAAATACATTCATCCCAAAAAGATGTTTTCAAAGCATATTACATACTGTAGAAAGTAAAAGAAAAGCAGAATCCTAAGAATAGCTAGAGAAAAGAGCTAAGTCACAAATAAAGGAATCCCTTTCAGATTAACAGCAGATTTCTTACCAGAAATTTTATAGGCCAGAGAGAATATGATAATATAGTCAAGATGCTGAAAGAAAGCATATCCAACCAAGAATACCATCCTGGCAAAGCTATCCTTTAAAATTGAGAGAGAAATAAAATATTTTCCAGACAAGCAAAAATTGAGAGAATTTATTGCTCTTAGATTGGTTTTTCAAGAAAGAAATACATAAGGCAGTCTAACATCTGGAAGTGAAAGGAAGATTAATATCAGATGAAAGCATGAAAAAGCATAAAATTTCCTCTTAGAGCAGTCTCACAAACAAGAAAGAAATTAAACCATATCACTATAGAAAAATCACCAAACTTCAAAGATAAACAGTGGAAGAAAATGGACCAGCTGTAGGGTCATGGTGATTGATAATGCAATGCTCTGTAAAGCTGAAGTCACGTAGGACAGCCCTGGGTTTGTATCCTGATTTTTCTGTACACACCAGACATTAGCAGGCATGCTCGTGATCCTTGCTGAGTGAGGCAGGGGGTGAATCACAGCATGAAGACTCTGTTTAGAGATGCCTCTTTCTTTCTCAGAATAAATAAATACACATTTTTTTTAAAAAAAAAAAAGAAAGGAAGCACAAGAAAACCATCAGCAAAATGACATTAGTAAGCCCATATCTATCAATCATAACCTTGAATGCAAAATTAATTAAATTAACCTATCAAAAGATACAGACTGGCCAAATAGTTAAAAACAAAAAAGACCTCCACTATATGCTACCTATAATAAATCCATACAATCTATAAAGATAGATCTAGACAAAGAGAAAAGATGAAAAATAATACTCCATGTAATAGAAAACAAAATGAGCAAGAATAGCTGTACTGATATCATAAAACAGGCTTTAAGTCAAAAACTGTAAAAAGAGACAAGGTCATTCTATAATGATAAAGAATCAGTTTAACAGACCAGCAGGTGGTGTGGTGAGTAAGGGTACTGGACTCCCACATGGCCAACCATGGTTCAAATCCCAGACCTGGCTGCTTGCTTTCTTGCTTTCTCTCTCTCTCTCACACACTCTGTCACTTTCTGGTCAAATTATAAATAAATAAATAAATAAAGGTAAATAAAATAATTATTAAAAAATAAAATGTAAAAAAGAATCGATTTAGCAAGAGAATATAAAAATTGTAAGTATATATGCACCCAGTAGTAGATCACACAAATATAAAAAGCAAATACCACTAGATTTAAAGGAAAAGCCAGTGATTAGCAGGTGACATAGTGGTTACGGCACTGCACTCCAACATGGTCAGCTGTGGTTCAAGTCCCAGACCTGGCAGCTTGGAACTCACACCAGGAACATATGTGTGCATGCCCATATCCTGACAGGAGAATGGATTGCAGTGTGGCCATCCCCTAGGGAGTGATTTCTCATTTTATGTTTCTCTGTCTCTATATCTCCAGTGAGAGTACATGCCCTATAGCAAAAACCTCTCTTCCCCCCCCCAAAAAAGGGGGGGGATAGAGAAAATGGACTAAAAATAGTTGAAGATTTCAGCACCACACTTTCAACACTGGACAGATCATCTAGACTTTAAATTAGCAAAGAAACATTGTAGTCAAATCAAACTAAGCTTTCTAAAATTTAGTCTTTAGCTACTTCTAAGGTATATTTTTTAAAAAATTATTTCTGTTGGATTTTATCCTTCGTCTATAAATTGGATTCAGCTTATTATTTCTGTTGTATTTTATCCTTCACCTATAAAATTGGATTCAGCTTCACCATTAATTTCATGACATCAGCTATACTATTTAGATTGCTATTCTGGAGTTTTACTAGATGCTCTTATTGTTCGCTGGTTAACTCTGTCGTCCACTGAATATAAATTCTTCATTGCAATGAAAAAATGAGTAATTTTTACATGGTAGTGATCTTTCATGGCATGCTTCTGCATGGGAACATTCTGTAAGCTTCTGTGGTAGTACTTTCATCCCCATACATTGTTAAAGTTGGGATGAATTTTAAACGTCTTTCAATCACTCTCCTTACTGACAGATAAGAACATTGAGACTTAGAGAAATGGAGTGAATTTCCAAAATTTCAAAGCCAGTTCAGCAGAGAACAGAAGCCAAGCATCGATTGTCTTGTGATGAAAGTTAGTAACTTTTCAACCGCACCACACTGCTTTGAAGTTTGCTATTCAAAACACGGTAGCTTCTAAATGATCTATTAGCCATCTATTCACCTATCTATGATCTATCTGCTCATTTATTTAAATACCAGTTGCTTTTAAAAATGATTTAAGGTGGCTCACAAAAAACAGATGTAACACAACGAAATCATAAACATTTAATACGTGAAGTTAAAAGAAAACGAGCTTGGGAAACATAAGCTGCAAAACTATGAATTAGGTTAATGAACAAAAATACAGCATAGACTTTTTCACTGGCTAAAGATGAGGTTTAATTAAGGTATGAGATATCTACTCAGCAAGGGAAAAAACATGGTCACATCGGTGTGGGTAGGGTAATGGGACCATTGCTCACACGGATCATAGTAACAATAAAATAAAAATAAGCCAGATGCTCAAGAACATGATCAACATTTTTTGACAGCATTGATACTGTTTTCTTGAAGAAAATGGTACCTATCCAAATAAATAAATTACAAATAAAACTGGGTTGGTGCCTTTGCTCTTTCTGACCATTTTTCTGTCAAAATCTAAAAACTAATCAGGCAGAACATTTTACAGTATACTTTTGCAAGATTATAAAGAAATATTTTATAATACTATAATCAAACTCCTACATTACTATAATTTGTTAATGTAGTTAGGGAAGTTCCAGGTAAGGTCACAGTAGGTAGTAAAATTGCTGCTCCACAGTATCATTTTTTTACTAAAGCCTGAAATTTTCGTTTGTTTGTTTAGGATTTTGCCATAGGGCATGCATGCTAGCCAAAGAGAAACAGAAAAAGGGAAAGTGAGAAATCACTCCGGGGGGTGGGGGGTGGTATGACCATATCCCTTCTCTTTCATTCTCTTAGGATTTCAAGCACATGCACACATACTTGGCATGATTTTCAACCCTCAGTTAGCCATGTGAGAGTCCAGCCCTTAACCAACACACTCCCTGCTAGTCCCAAAATTCTGTTTTTTTTTTTTAATGCGAGAAATCTGAGATATAGGGGAGTTTTCAGAAGGTGTAAAGGTTGCCAACAGACTGAAAGATTAGTGATTAAACCTGCAGTCACAGATAACAGTCATCTAAAGACTAGCACTTTGAGGTCAGTCATTTAAGATAGCCTGATCCCACGCAGCCAGCTTTGTCATTTTAGTCACAGAGCTGGTGGCTTGAAGACATATGTGCATGTGTGCCCCAAATTCCAAGAGGAGAATAGAGGAGAAGGTACTGCAGTGTGGCCATCCCCCTGGGTAGTGATTTCTCACTCTTTCTCTTCTCGCTCTCTCTCTCTCTCTTTGTGTGTGTGTGTGTGTGTGCATATGTGTCTCCAGTGAGCTCACATGCCCTATAGAAAAACAACAAAAACAAACAAAAAGACTATCGCACTCATCAATTACCATCATCCTCACATTCTGGAGAGACCAGAATTAACCTTCCTCTGCCTATCAAATCACCCATATTGATCTATGTGACAATGGGCACTACAGCTTAAAAAAGCTCTGGAATTACCCTGCTTTTCTCTTCTTTTCTTTCTTTCTTTTTCTTTTTCTTTTTTTTTTTTCCTATAGGGCATGTTCGCTCACTGGAGAGACATAGATAAACAGAAAGTGAGAAATCATCCCCCCTGAGGGATGGCCATCCTGCAATCTTTCTCCTCCATTCTCCTCTTAGGATTTTGGGCACACATGCACATCAGCCCAACAGGAGTTTTAAGCTGGTGAGTCCAGGACTTGAACTGTGATCAACTATGTGAGAGTCCAGTGATATAACCATTATGCCATCTTCTGGTCCCTCTGGAATTACCCTTTTTATAAGTGTGTAACCTGGTTGCCAACAGAAGCGCAGTGCTTATGGTACTGGATTCCACATGGCCGAACACCTTTCAAATCCTGGACCTGGAGGCTTGAAAATCAACTCTCGGTGCATGCGGGTGCATGTCAAAATCCCAAGAGGAAAATGGAGGAGGACTAAAGCATGGTCACCCCCACCCCCACCGGAGGGAGGTGATTTCTTACTTTCCTTCTCGCTGTCTCTGTCTATTGAGCACACACGCCGTATGGTCAAAACCTGTGAACACACAAATGAGCAAATGTGTTACCTGTGGCCTTACTTAAAATATACTGAATTTTAAACAATTCTTCTTTTAAGTATCTTATTTTCCACTTACTAACTTCCTGATGATGCCTTGATAATTTTTTAGTTTTTCAAAACTTTCTTTTGACAGTCTTCATGAATTATATTTTTTCTTTATGAGTTAACATTTCTACTAATGAGTTAGAAAAAAGTGATCCACACACCTTTTACTCAAACAGATGGTCCAATGTGTTCTTATAACACCAGAAACTGAAAAATATTTTGGTCAAAATGTTAAACACACATACAGTATATATCTACATATTACTAGAAATGTCTTCGTGTTTCCATACCAACAACTGGTACTCATACACTTTAATCTTCTTTGCCTAACCACTCCCTCCCTCATCCCCCACACATTCTTCTCATCTCCCATAGTTAAAACACAGAAAACTATTATAAATACTTATGGAAAATCATCTCTTTCTCACATTTATTCTACTATGGTTACATAAATCAGGAAACACTCGCAGAAATGGAATCATGAATTCATCCTGTCATCCTAATGCTCTTTAAGACAAATCGCTGCTAATTAGGAAAAATGGGAACAGTGTCAATCTAGCTGTTTCTACAATCAGTAAGTGCTCATTCATGAACCAGAAGTCTCCAATTCAGTCACATTTTGCATTTTCTTTATCACAGACTCTTTAAAACAAGTCCCTGAACTTGAAAGTATGGGCTTCATAGACAGATGTGCAAATAATAGGTTTAGTTGCTACATTAGTCAGGATGCTGGCAGGACACACTCATGTGGAGTAACTAGAGAAAGTTTAATAAAAGGTGATTTGCAAAGGTATGGAGAAAGACTTTAGGGAAGCTAACAAAGATAGCCTTAAATCAAGGGCTAGAAACTGCAGAGAATGTCATTCCCAGGTCAGATGGGGAAGAGTAGAAAAAGTGACTAGACCTTGAAAAGTGCATCTGTATGGAGAGAGCTTAATAAAAGAGACTTTGACCTCCTGGAGAGGGGAATAGCCATGACTCAGTGAAGGATGCTGAGAAATATGTATGTGTATGTGTGTATGTCTATGTGTATGTGTGTATGTGTGTGTGTGTATATATATATATATATATACACACACACACATATAGTTTTCTAGATTATATATATACATATTGGACATATATATATATTTTAGATTTTAAAATATATTTCATATGTATAAATAAAATTTTTTTCCTAACCTCATTTTCCCATCTGTGCCTCCAGAATCCAGAAGATAGGGAATTGATGGTGTAGCAGTACTCAAGAACATAGATGAGAATGGAAAATGGATCTAGGAGTAAATGGAAAACAGTGTGATCACTGCACCTGAAAATGGTAACTAAGACGAGGTAGCAGGCACAGCAGGACGCGTCTTTCAGTCCAATTCCAGTCCTAGATTATGACCTTCTAAAATGGGATGCTACAAAGACTCTCATTGGGATTCAGCTTGCACAATTTATCATTGTGCCTTTACATCGATTTCTGAAACAATTTGTCTTTGCCCCTTCCACACAGCCTTGCATAGTTATTTGCATAATAAATTTGCAGTCAGCTCCATCGAGTCACGGAATAACTTGCTTCTGTTGTTCCCTACGACTGCCATTAGCCTTTCATCTGGTGTGAGTTTTCATCAGCAATGTTTCCCAGTTTCAGGCACAGTCGAGAATCCACATGTAATAACATATCAGATTGGCACAAATGATACAGAATGCCATCTTATTTTAACAGCCATGATCAAAGCAGTGGGAATCACTGCCACGTCTGAGAGAAGTGAGGTGAGCAGCAAATCACCTCTGTCAAATGAATTCACTTAGCAAAGCTCCATGGTATAGTTTATGGATTCACAATGCACTACCTCAAAGAGTTAAAATGATATGGATGGAAATGTTCAGTAGAAATTCAGACTCCTCTTCTTTCATTAGGGGGGAAAAATGCCTCTTCAGTTTACAGGGAAAAAAAATGTAGTAGTATCAGTCAATTTCAGGAGAAAATAGATGCAGGAACATCCTTTTCTGCCCACAAAGATGAATTTCCTGCAACAATTGCCATTTGAAAATTGTGGTCTCAAATTTTAAGCTTGAACGTGGAATTTTTCAAAGCAGCTAAGTTCTCTTCTGATGGAAATTTAAATGCTTCACTCTTCTGAAGATTATATTGTATCTTGGGTAACTATAGAAAAAAATCTGTATTAAGTAATGTAATAAAGCCTCCACCAAGAATGCAACTGCATTACTTTTTAGGCACAGAAGCAATTCCTTCATGTTCTAGCAGCTAATTAAGATAAAGATTTGCTTGGCATGCAATTTGCTTCCTTAACATCTTTTATATTGAAGTCACTCTGACTTACAGAGCATCCTACATTTTAGTCACTGACCCATAAAACACAAATGAAAGTTGGTAAAAGGATAACAGTGGGCATTCTGAATAACTTGCTGAGAAATGCCTTAAACTTGAAGGATGTTTTAATAATAATTCACTAACCAATTCCATTAGTCTTAAAGACCAGAAAAGTACAAAGAGAACATTTGAATTACACAGCTCTTCTTGCTATAATTTAAAGATACTTTGAGCTAAACTTAAGCCTTTTGGAATGTGGTATCTTGCTGTGTTTGAGCCAGAAAAAAAAATGCAAGATACAAATAGTAAAATCCAATTAATGATAAACTATATTTCAGTACTTCACATTTTGCTCTTAGTGTGATTTATATCTCAACACCGTATTTGGAAAAGGTCTCTTAAAGAAACATGCCAAGCAAAGGTAAATTAAACTAGTTTTATGATGCAATTACTACACTTACTTTTTTTAAAAGGTTTTCTTTTTCCTTTTGTGGCAACTGTAGCCCTTTAGTCAATATCTCCTTTAACATGCATATTTGTTCCACTTGTGCTGTGTACATAATCGTGGTATACTGTGTTCATGAATCTACTTGTTTCTAAACATATTTTCACATGGTCGTTTTGTTTCGTTCTGTTGATTGTCTATTAATTTCCTGAGGTTGTCATATCAAACTGCCACATCAAACATATTTCAGTACTCCACACCGGGAGACTTAGACAACAGAAAGCTGCTGTCTCGTATTACTGGAGGCGTCCCTAGAGTTGGTTCCCTCTGAGAGTTACAAGGGAAAATCTATTCCATTCCTCTCCTCCAACTGCTGGTGGTTTTCTGGCAACCTGGCATTCCTTAGTTTGTAGATGTATCACCTGCATCTCTGCCTTTATCTTACATGGCATTCTCCTTGTGTGTGTGTCTATGTCTAAATTTTCTCTTTATATAAGAACATCAATCATATTGGATTTGCACTTACCCTGTTCCACTAGAACCTCATCTTAGCCTATCAACTACATCTGAAGTGACCCTATTTCTAGATAAGTTTACATTCTGAGGTACAGGGAGCTAGGACTTCGACATAGGAACTGGGGGGAGGAGAAACACAATTTAACCCATAACAGCATGTGACATATTACATAAGGCAGTACAACTTTTTATTCCTATGTTGAGTGGGTTCCTTGACTGTGAGAGAACATCATGTTTACTAATTAAGGTTGAGATCTTATAACCAGCCTTCCTGATATTCTGCTTGCCATTACATTCAATGGTGAGATCCCTTTCGTTGCTACTTACGGTTTATGAAACAATGAGTAGTTCTACCTTAACAAAGAGCAGAACCACACCAAAGTGAAGAAAACTGAGACACATCAAGCACTTTTTTTTTTTTTTTTTTTTTTTTTTTTATTCACGTGC
>NW_006160069.1:2370996-2374673 GCF_000334495.1 Tupaia belangeri chinensis | reverse complement strand
GAGAGAGACATAGAGACAGAAAGCGAGAAATCACCCCCCAGGGGGGATGGTCACGCCGCAATCCCTTCTCCTCCATTCTCCTCTCGGGATCATGGGCACGCACGCACACGCGCCCGGCGTGAGTTTTAAGCCACTGGGTCCGGGACGCGAACCGCGGTCGACTACGTGGGAGTCCAGCGACATAGCCATTATGCTAACTGCTGGTTCCCTCAAGCACTTTTTTTCAAGTTTCAAAAAAACCTTTTATTACTGCTGTTTTTCATCTTTGTAATAGCCTTCTTTATCAGGATGGTGTTTTTAAAATGTGATGACCTGTAACAGCAATCTCAGTTTTTCCTCAGAAATTTAAGCTATAATTGAAGTCATTCTAATAGGTAAGAAAAAAAATCTGTGGGTCCATTCCTATTCTCATGTAGCCAATGGCCCATATTATGATCGCTGAAATGGCTGTTTATCATGAAGTGTTCCAAACCTCAGTTTGTCTGTGATAACATGAATAATTATGTATTTTACCTGAAAATTCAAAGACAAAACATAAACAATGTCATGTGAAAAATAAAAGGTAAATGAAGTAACCAGAGAAATACAAATTTAACCAAGATAACATTATTCTTTAGTAAATCGAAAAAGATTTTCATAGGTGATATTGTCCTACAAGTCATTGAGGTTCTGGTGTTTATTTCAGTCTTTTTGGTGGGGGAGGGGTGCTAAATTTCTAGTTTTAATTACTATACTTTCAAGTTTACTGATGAATTTCTGAAATGTCTTCTGCATTTAAGCTTATTCAATGAGTTGTCTCTGTTCTTTGTTTTATATGTTCTTGTTTTTATTCTCATTCTGTTCGTTTCTGTTTAATATTTTCATATAATGAAGCCTGGTCTAGGTGTCACAGTCCACAGTGTAACAGACCCCAGTCCTGTCCATGGCTGTCAGCAGATCTGAATCCCCATCTGGTCAACCTGAAACACACTGGGGATGTGCACGTGTGCCCAAGATCCTGATAAGTTGGAGGGTGACAGGAAGGAGATCTTGCATAACTTGACTCTGTGCATACAAGAGAGAAAAAGAGAAGGAAGGAGAGAGAAAAAAAGAAAAGGACGGAGAGAGAGGGGGAGAGAGAGAGAGACGAGCACCTTGCACAGGGTCTGCTCATGTTGCAATCCCTTTCTTTAGTTCTCCAACCTGTTGGATCCCAGGAACTTACATATATGCCTGATGTGATTCAAGAAGACTGGGACAGCGATTTGAACCTTGGTCACTATGTGAGATCTAGTCTCTCTTAGGTAGCTCATCACTCTACTGTGCCATGGAACCAACAAAGAATATGTTGTAATATTCTAATACAGTATATTCTCATTAAAACTAGCCTAGGGAACCAGCAGTTAGCGTAATAGCTATGTCGCTGGACTCCCACGTAGTAGACCACAGTTCGCGTCCCGGACCCGGTGGCTTAAAACTCACGCCGGGCGCGTGTGCGTGCGTGCCCAAGATCCCAAGAGGAGAAAGGAGGAGAAGGGATTGCGGCGTGACCATCCCCCTGGGGGGTGATTTCTCGCTTTCTGTCTCTATGTCTCTCTCTGTCTGTCTGGCGAGCGCATGCGCCCTACAGTGAAAATCTCTCCAAAAAAAAAAAAAAAGACAGAAAAAGAAAAAAAACTAGCCTATATAAAAATCATGAATACAAAAATGTGAAAAGTTTTGTTAAATAATTTGTGACGCTAGCTTATTTTTCTTTTTATCTTCTTTTTAAATATTTTTTTCTTGAGTAGCTTTCACTTTTATAGTTAGAAAAAATAAATCTTGTGATCATGTATTTTGTTATAGTTAAACACAAATACAACCTCTCCATATTGTTTTATATAATTCTCTATAATTATTTTATGAAGAAGCTTGCTTTTGCATAAAGCAATTCTTTAACGTGCTTTATGGAATATCTATTAAAAGTCCAAGAGAGGTACTCCATTTAACTTCCGTCTTTTATCCTACACTCCCTTATGAAAATGTAGCATTGATTGCTTTTATTCCAAGCACATCTGCCACAAGTACAACATATTACTTTACCATAGCCCATGGCACCTTTTGTGCAAATCAGTTGTCAAGTAGCCCACCAAATGCAATTTATCCAGTTCTGCATACAATCGTTGGAGGGTCTGGAGTCATTGAGTAACTGGCCAGGTACTGCATTTTCTCTACAGCAGTACAGTTACTCGATCAAGTATTAGAATTTGTCTATACAAAACAGCAGGTGTAAGAATGCAGCGGACCTAAATGTCATCTAGTCAGTGGTTATAACAGCCTTAAACACAGAGTAATAACAACCAGGCTGCTGCCAGAATGAGTCAATCAGATTCTCATTACAGATTTAAAGAATGTGGTGTCAAAGACAGTAGCCAGCTGCCTCCTACGGACCATAGCTTCTGCAGAAGCCAGGCAAAAAGTACAGGGTGCTGGATGCTGTCAGGTTTTTACTTTTTGTTGTTGTTTATTTATATTTTTTTTTGGCAGGACTATGGAAAGTTACTGCAGGATTATGGAAAACTAATATTCCAAGACTACTGTTTTTTATTATTGCTGAGAAGCAATGGACAGCTGAGGAAAAGAGCAGATATGTATCTTATATGCAAGTAAAAACCAGTTCCTGTCTGTGTGTCTTGTGATCATAAAGAATATGTTTAATTAGGTGGTTATATAGCTCCTGACTGTAAGCAAGTATAGTTTTCAGTAAAATGAGTTAATGTAAAACTTTCTTTCTAAATAACTTTCTAAAACGTTCTTTCTTCCTATAACATCTTAATAGTATATACACATACTTGTGATCACATACCAAATTATTTATTGAATGAATGAATAAAACCCCAATTATCTAGTTCTCTGGAAGAATGGATTATTCCAGATAACTTATTTATCAAAATAATTGGACTAACACCCTTTAAATACTTAATGCTTGTTTGACAGATAGCTTTCAGCAGTGATTGTATGTATTTCCCACAGCTTAACTTGTCATGTGAGATATAATGTAAACATTACTGACATGTAGCCGTAAATTTTGGGATATTCTATAGATGTAGAATTCAGGTTAAAGAACAGAATGCATGCTGACCTTAAACAATTACATTCTTGGGAAAAAGTTATAATTTCTTTGTTCTTTTTTATTATTTGCATCTCTATTAAATGTGCAGAACTATTTTTGCATTATATCCATTGCACATATAGCTTTCTGAATGTACACAAAAATTCAGGAAATTATCTTTTGGAATGTTGCCATTAATATTTGTAGTCTTATAGTCATCATAATATTGTTCATAATATAATTATTATCAAAATATGTGCTCTAGTCTCTATTTAGTTGTATCTCATTGGCCCTCACTATCACATCAAACCAAAATTTTATATCCCCAAAAAATTACGACTAAATTAGGGAACCAGCAGTTAGCATAATGGCTATGTCGCTGGACTTCCACGTAGTCAACCGCGGTTTGTGTCCCGGACCCGGGAGCTTAAAACTCACGCCAGGCGTGTGTGTGTGCGTACCTAAGATCCTGAGAGGAGAATGGAGGAGAAGGGATTGCAGCGTGACCATCCCCCCTGGGGGGTAATTTCTTGCTCTCTGTCTCTATGTCTCTCTCTGTCTGTCTGGTGAGTGCACGCGCCCTATAGCAAAAAACCTCTCCAAAAAA